>NW_025767250.1:600000-754571 GCF_003918875.1 Haliotis rubra | reverse complement strand
CCAGTCACTCCACCCACTACGCCATCTCTCACTACACCCCTCTCCCCTTGCTCCACCTCACTCCACCCAGTCACTCCACCCACTACGCTACTCTCACTACACCCTCTTCCCCTTGCCTCGACTCCTCACCCGCTCCAGTCACTCCACCCACTACGCTACTCTCACTACACCCTCTCTTCCCTCGCCCACTCACTCCGCCCAGTCACTCCACCCACTACGCTACCACACTACACCCTTCTCCCAGTTGCTCCACCTCACCCGCCCAGTCACTCCACCCACTACGCTACTCTCACTACACCCTCTTCCCTCCCTCGACTCACTCCGCTCCAGTCACTCCACCCACTACGCTACTCTCACTACACCCTCTTCCCTCGCTCCACTCACTCCACTCCAGTCACTCCACCCACTACGCTACTCTCACTACACCCTCTTCCCTTGCTCGACTCACTCCGCTCCAGTCACTCCACCCACTACGCTACTCTCACTACACCCTCTTCCCTTGCTCAACTCACTCCGCTCCAGTCACTCCACCCACTACGCTACTCTCACTACACCCTCTTCCCTTGCTCGACTCACTCTGCTCCAGTCACTCCACCCACTACGCTACTCTCACTACACCCCTCTTCCCTCCTCTTGCTCCACTCCGGCTCCAGTCACTCCACCCACTACGCTACTCTCACTACACCCTCTTCCCTCGCTCAACTCACTCCCCTGCCCCAGTCACTCCACCCACTACGCTACTCTCCACTACACCCTCTTCCCTTGCTCCACTCACTCCGCCCAGTCACTGCACCCTCACTCTCACTGCTCACTACACCCTCTTCCCTTTGCTCCACTCACCTCCACCCACCCACTACGCTACTACTCTCACTACACCCTCTTCCCTTTGCTCCACTCACTCCACCCCCACTACGCTACTCTCACTCACCCCTCTTCCCTTGCTCCAGTCACTCCACCCACTACACTCTCTCACTACACCCTCTTCCCCTTGCTCCACTCCTCACACCGCTCCAGTCACTCCACCCACTATGCTACACTCACTACACCCTCTTCCCTCACACCACCCACTCCTCCTCAAGTCAACTCCACTCAACTTAACTCAACTCAACTCCGCTCTCTCTCACTCACTCACTCACTCACTCATTCCCCAACCCATCCACGTACTCACTCATTTCACTTGCACAACCCACTCCTCTCCACCTGCTCTTTGTTCAATCCACTCACTTTGCAACTGCCATTCCAAGTTATTCAAAGTACTTTCCATGGTTTTAAGTATGTTGGTGGCCATTTTCTTTGTGAATTTTTTATGTAGTTAGTTAATGCAAACATGGTACATTGATTATGTCTTTCTGTTTTCTTTACAGTGCAACACCACACCACACTTTGTACGAAGCAGTGAAAGAAGCATGTCATTTTCTGATTGAGAAATTCAAGAACCTGAATTACAAGCATCTCAACAATGAAAGTTCAGAAATGGAGTCCATCCCAAGTGTTTGTGACTGTATTGAGTTTTGATACAGAGGGGCAGAAGGGCAAGAAGGCTTATGTTAATTTCTAACTATGTAACTGGAAAAGTGTAAATGGAGGAATGACTGAAAAAATGACTTTTAAAGCTTTGCAGATGCCATATCTTCATTATATTTCACAGTTACCATGTGCAGATTTACATGTAAGAAATGGACATAAACTAAGCAGAATTTCTTTTTATTCATTGTATATCTTGTGAGAATTTAACTGGAATTTCAAGATTTCCTCTTAGCTGATGATACTAGTACAAAGCATTTCAAATATGTGAGCAAGTTATGGATGTACTGGGTCAATAATTCAAATTTTCAGAGATTTGTAACTATTATTATTAATCACATGCCTTTGACCAGAAGTGGGATAATGCCTTTAAAACCTACAGTTTATGGAATTTCAAGAAGTTTTCTTGGTTGATGATAGGAAATAGCATTTCAAACTTACAAGTAAATTATTAATGTACTGGGTCTATAATACAAATGTTCAGAGATTTTAACTATTATTATTAATCACGTGCCTTTGACCACAAATGGGATAATGCCTTTAAAACCTACAGTTTATGGAATTTCAAGAAGTTTTCTTGGCTGATGATAGTAAATAGCATTTCAAACTTACAAGCAACTTATGAATGTACTGGGTCAATAATTCAAATGTTCAGAGATTTTTAACTATTATTATTAATCACATGCATTTGACCACAAATGGGATAATGCCTTTAAAACCTACAGTTTATGGAATTTCAAGAAGTTTTCTTGGCTGATGATAGGAAATAGTATTTCAAACCTGTGAAGTAAAATTATAAATGTAACTGGGTCAATAATTCAAATTTTCAGAGATATTTAACTATTATTTATTAATCACATGCATTTGACCACAAATGGGATAATGCCTTTAAAACTACAGTTTATAGAATTTCAAGAAGTTATCAGGGCTGATGATAGGAAATAGCATTTCAAACATGTGAGCAACTTATGAATGTACTGGGTCTATAATTCTATTTTACAGAGATTTTTAACTATTATTATTAATCACGTGCATTTGACCAGAAGTGGGATAATGCCTTTAAAACCTACAGTTTATGGAATTTCAAGAAGTTTTCTTGGCTGATGATAGGAAATTAGCATTTCAAACTTACAAGTAAATTATGAATGTACTGGGTCAATAATTCTATTTTACAGAGATTTTTAACTATTATTATTAATCACGTGCCTTTGACCAGAAGTGGGATAATGCCTTTAAAACCTACAGTTTATGGAATTTCAAGAAGTTTTCTTGGCTGATGATAGTAAATAGCATTTCAAACTTACAAGTAAATTATGAATATACTGGGTCAATAATTCAAATGTTCAGAGATTTTTAACTATTATTATTAATCACATGCATTTGACCACAAATGGGATAATGCCTTTAAAACCTACAGTTTATGGAATTTCAAGAAGTTTTCTTGGCTGATGATAGTAAATAGTATTTCAAACCTGTGAGCAAATTAGGAATGAACTGGGTCAATAGTTCAAATTTTCAGAGATATTTAACTATATTTATTAATCACATGCATTTGACCACAAATGGGATAATGCGTTTAAAATCTACAGTTTATAGAATTTCAAGATATTATCAGGGCTGATGATAGGAAATAGCATTTCAAACATGTGAGCAACTTATGAATGTACTGGGTCTATAATTCTATTTTACAGAGATTTTAACTATTATTATTAATCACGTGCCTTTGACCAGAAGTGGGATAATGTCTCTAAAACCTACAGTTTATGGAATTTCAAGAAGTTTTCTTGGCTGATGATAGGACATTGCATTTCAAACTTACAAGTAAATTATGAATGTACTGGGTTAATAATTCTATTTTACAGAGATTTTAAACTATTATTATTAATCACGTGCCTTTGACCAGAAGTGGATAATGCCTTTAAAACCTACAGTTTATAGAATTTCAAGAAGTTTCCTTGGCTGATGATAGTAAATAGCATTTCAAACCTACAAGTAAATTATGAATGTACTAGGTCAATAATTCAAATTTTCAGAGATTTTAACTATTATTATTAATCACGTGCCTTTGACCAGAAATGGGATAATGCCTTTCAAACCTACAGTTTATGGAATTTCAAGAAGTTTTCTTGGCTGATGATAGTAAATAGCATTTCAAACTTACAAGCAACTTATGAATGTACTGGGTCAATAATTCAAATGTTCAGAGATTTTAACTATTATTATTAATCACATGCATTTGACCAGAAGTGGGATAATGCCTTTAAAACCTACAGTTTATGGAATTTCAAGAAGTTTTCTTGGCTGATGATAGTAAATAGCATTTCAAACCTACAAGTAAATTATGAATGTACTGGGTCAATAATTCAATTTTTCAGAGATTTTAACTATTATTATTAATCACATGCCTTTGACCACAAATGGGATAATGCCTTTAAAACCTACAGTTTATGGAATTTCAAGAAGTTTTCTTGGCTGATGATAGTAAATAGCATTTCAAACTTACAAGTAAATTATGAATGTACTGGGTCAATAATTCAAATTTTCAGAGATTTTTAACTATTATTATTAATCACGTGCCTTTGACCACAAATGGGATAATGCCTTTAAAACCTACAGTTTATGGAATTTCAAGAAGTTTTCTTTGGCTGATGATAGTAAATAGTATTTCAAACCTGTGAGCAAATTATGAATGAACTGGGTCAATAGTTCAAATTTTCAGAGATATTTAACTATATTTATTAATCACATGCATTTGACCACAAATGGGATAATGCCTTTAAAATCTACAGTTTATAGAATTTCAAGATATTATCAGGGCTGATGATAGGAAATAGCATTTCAAACATGTGAGCAACTTATGAATGTACTGGGTCTATAATTCTATTTTACAGAGATTTTTAACTATTATTATTAATCACGTGCCTTTGACCAGAAGTGGATAATGTCTTTAAAACCTACAGTTTATGGAATTTCAAGAAGCTGTCAGGGCTGATGATAGGAAATAGCATTTCAAACTTACAAGTAAATTATTAATGTACTGGGTCTATAATTCTATTTTACAGAGATTTTTAACTATTATTATTAATCACATGCATTTGACCAGAAGTGGGATAATGCCTTTAAAACCTACAGTTTAAGAATTTCAAGAAGTTTTCTTGGCTGATGATAGTAAATAGCATTTCAAACTTACAAGCAAATTATTAATGTACTGGGTCACTAATTCAAATTTTCAGAGATTTTAACTATTATTATTAATCACATACATTTGACCTGGAGTGGGATAATGTCTTTAAAACCTACAGTTTATGGAATTTCAAGAAGCTGTCTGGGCTGATGATATAGATTAGCATTTCAAACCTGTGAGCAAATTATGAATGTACTGGGTCTATAATTCTATTTTATAGATATTTTTAACTATTATTATTAATCACGTGCCTTTGACCAGAAGTGGGATAATGCCTTTAAAACCTACAGTTTATGGAATTTCAAGAAGTTTTCTTGGTTGATGATAGTAAATAGCATTTCAAACCTACATGTAAATTATTAATGGACTGGGTCACTAATTCAAATTTTCAGAGATTTTTAACTATTATTATTTATCACATACATTTGACCAGAAGTGGGATAATGCCTTTAAAACCTACAGTTGAAGGAATTTCAAGATGTTATCTGGGCTGATGATTGTAAATAGCATTTCAAACTTACAAGCAAATTATGAATGTACTGGGTCTATAATACAAATGTTCAGAGATTTTTACCTATTACTGGTATTATTAATCACTTACATTTAACCAGAAGGGGGATAATGCCTTTAAAACCTACAGTTTAAGGGATTTCAAGATGTTATCTTGCCTGATGATAGTAAATAGTATTTCAAACCTACAAGTAAAATATTAATGTACTGGGTCAATAGTTCAAATTTTGAGAGATATTCAACTATTATTATCAATCACGTGCCTTTGAGCAGAAGTAGGATAATGTCTTTAAACCTACAGTTTATTCAATTTCAAAATGGTATCTTGGCTGATGATATTGAATAACATTTCAAACCTGTGAGCAAATTATGAATGAACTGGGTCAATAGTTCTTATTTTCAGAGACTTTTAACTGTTATCATGAATGACATGCCCTTTGCCCGAAGTGGGATAAAGCCTTTAAAACTTACAGTTTATGGAATTTCAAGATTTCATCTGAGCTTATAGTGGTAAATAACAATTCCAACTTGTCAGCAAATTCTGAATGAAATAATAGTGTAGCATTAATAATGCAATAGTAATAATGATACTCACATGTCCTTAACCAAGAGTGGGAATATGCCTAAAAAATCTACAGTTGGATGTATTGTATGAGAAGGATTGATTGTTAGCACACTATTAATGTATTAGTGATTTGCATGTAGTAACATTTAGTATTTTGAGGGAAACAGTGATTGTGCAACGTTTGATTTGTGTCTAAACTGTGTGCTGTGTGTGATGCCCTTGAAGGGTGATAGTTATTTGACTCAAGCTGAATGGGTGTGAGTGTGTAAACTGTTAGGTTCATGTTATATCTATCTGGTAAAGTTATTATGGCGTTCTTATTCCTTGTTGTGACAATATCTGCTTGAGTAAAGTTGACTAAAACATTACAGTTATCGAATCTAAAGATTCCTCTTGGCTGTTGATAGTATTTAGTCATATGTGAAACTTGTGAAACAGAGTCTACATGCAACAGGTCAATATTGCCAATGTTTAGAGATTTTAAACTATTTTTACTATTCATATGCCCTTAATTAGATAAAGGAAAACAACTTTAAAATCTGATGATAGTAGATCATATTTCAGACATGTAGAAAGCAGACTATGAAAGCAAATAGGCCATTACTTAGTACAACTTTAAGAGAGTTAACTTGATTTAATCCTGTATGCCTTTGACCAGGAGAGGGATAATGTCTCCTAAGTCTAATACTAACAGAATAATCTGACATTTAAAAATTGTTGGCTGAATCTTGAACAGGACAATATCTCTTATTTTCAGAGAATCTGTACAATATTAGTATAATACATACAGATTCAACCAGATGAGGGTTAACACCATAAAATTACAATCAATGGAATCTTCTGATTTCATTTTGGCTGCTCATAGCAAATCACACTTCATATTTATGAGCACACTGGGCTGATCTACAGTACTAACTTTAAGAGATTTGTTTAATAGTATTACTTATATTCCCTCAACCAAAAGTGTTTGAAGTGGAACAAGTTTAAAATCTATATTTTAATGGAATTTATTATTTTCTTTTGGGTTCTTATACTTCATACTTATGGGCAAAATCTAAAAGTAGTGGGGCAATATTGCATGTTTTAATTTCCTTGACTACATTTATCACACAATTTCCCTAATCCAAAGCTGGCATAAATTGTTTTCGTTAGTTTGTTGTTTGTTGCTACACAATATTCTAGCTACATGATATCTGTAAATAACTGAGTTTGTACCAGACAATCCAGTTATTGAGATCATAAGCATCCACACATGCAATCATTGAGACTTGATGCTAGACAGTGACTAAGTCATTGAGCCTGACAACCATATCCACATCAGGTAGCATTGGTTTCTGGGGAAAATTACACACAAAACAGTAAATATGAAGGCATCATTTACCTTGACAGTTTCATCTCAGTAACAATATGTCATCAAAGAAGCTTCAGCTGCTTGGCCTTCTAACACAATGAGCAGATGACCCTTTCAAGCAAATAGTGAAGGGGGGACAACTCTAACCGCGAATTAGTTCAGCAAATATAAGGTTATTAATGACAATGCATGGAATAACAAGTTCAAGCTGCTATGAAGGGCTCAGTGAATTTCCCATTTATATCAAGCTGACCAGGAAGGGGATTTTCAAAGGAACATTAAAGAAATGTTTTTGGATAATTTCTACACCATCATTTTTCTTCAAAGTTATAACTTTAGCCTTCTGAGATGGGGCACAAACTCTCCCACTTTTTTCATTCTGAAGTAATTATGCCTTGTATGTCTGGTGTCTGTTACAAACAGCTTCCATGTACACAATAATGATGAAAGCTATAAATGATCATTACTGGCAAATCTTATATGGTAATAGCAGTAATATTAACACAACATTACTTGGAGGCTAAACATGTTATAAAAAAGGGAGCCACTAACTGCTTAGGGGGCCATGTGAACTTTTGGGGATGAGAACTTTAACTGGACCTTTAACTCAGCATTATCAGCGTAGTATTATGTGTGATGGTGATGTTACTGAATACACCCTACCATTATAAATAATAGATCACCACTCTTTTTACAGTGTCATGAATGTGTACATGAACCTGTATATTTTTCGAGTATTTCAAAAGTAATATTTTCTGAAAAGTATGACCAAGCAACATACCAATCTCTTATATACTCTCACAAATGGCATAACACAAATAACTTAGAAGTCTTAAATCCCCAAAACAAACTCTAACTGTTATACTTACATACCCATCAAAATGGATGTAACATCATTAAAAATAATTATGACATAATTTAATTTTCTTTTTATTCCCCGTTCTTACTTTAAAAAGAAACTATTTACTGTATGCAAAATGGCTAGGCTGGCTGATATTTAGATACAACTTACTATATTTTTACAAATATTAGCATAATTATTAAACTATAAAATAAAAATCCAATACCATTCACATCATATATTTTCTGGTTCTATTTGTGGGCATACACATATATTGTTAAAAGGAATAATTAGCTATATTTTAAAATATCATTAGATATTGCAAGAAAGTCATATTTCAAGTTGAGTAGTAACCATTTCTGGGAATGAATGAACCGTTATGAATACAAAATGAATGAAAACACCTGACACCTAAATTCAGCATCCACAACCAGGAACATCACTTATTTTAAGCTAGTAGAGTAATTAGAGTAAAGCGTATGAAAATGAATTCTATTTCGTTTCAGTTTCACGTTTCTACATTTTTTGCGCTGCTATATTTAGCTATTATGGCGGACATCGACTATGGAGCGCTGACATTGGCATTTTTAGCAATCAGTAGTTAAAATAAAGGACACGAGTTGTGCAGCTGATTTTGATCTTAATAATTGTTTGTCGATTAAATACATAGTTGACAGTAGGACGTATAATTCTCCATATTAGTTATCCCAGTTCTGGTCGTATCCCAGTTCTGGTCGCAACAGGCGTGTTAAGGTGGAGGAACAGGTTTCCCAAGTGCGCCATGTTGCCTTACCCTAGTCAGTTAACAATACTTCCAGATGGATCATTTGGGTTGTTGTTTTTCAAATGAGCCATTTTAAAATTACAATTTCAACATCACTAGATAAGCTACTGCCTGTTCCTCAAGTAAATACAAACATACCTTCATATTTCATGCAAAATACGTAATATTACAGCAATGCCCACAACAAAATTGTAAATCCTATCAGACTATGACTACGAGGGTGGCTTCCCTTCCAATATTAAACTTTCCCTTTTGATAAGTGAGTCTAAATTTAATGTCGCCTCGAAATTTCGGCCATATCGCTTTATGTTGAGTAATATTCCAGCTCCAGCCTTTTGGTATGTACATTTCAGAACTAGGAAGGTACAATGGAACAAGCGTTTTCTCGAAGGATTTCAAAGCTTTAAAAGCGTATTTTTTGATTCTTGCTCAAACAACTTTGATCAAGGTTGAAATTCTCAAGGCATTAAACGTTTTATGGTAGACGTGGGGACACTTCAAAGTTTGAGGCGTGAGGTACCAAAATACTGCCCGATACAGTTCACAATTTGGACTTTGTCATATGTTCCCGTGTTCTTTCAGGTGAACAACTGACTTGCATTAGAATGTGATTCTCATGGTTATTGAAAGGTCGGATTTGTTTAAGTATTAACATCAAACATATTCTATCTGTAACGCAGATTGTGTTATATTTTCAGCAAGGCATCAGGAAGATTGTGTACTTAACAGGAGAACGTGTAATATACTCAACAAGGCATCACGGAGATTGTGTACTTACCAAGAGTACGTGTAATATACTTCAACAAGGCATCATGAAGTTTGTGTACTTACCAAGAGTACGTGTAATATTCCCTCAACAAGGCATCACGAAGATTGTGTACTTACCAAGAGAACGTGTAATATTTTTAACCAAGGCATCACGAAGATTGTGTACTTACCAAGAGAACGTGTAATATTCTTCAACAAGGCATCACGAAGATTGTGTACTTACCAAGAGTACGTGTAATATACATCAACAAGGCATGACGAAGATTGTGTAACTTACCAAGAGTACATGTAATATTCTTCAACAAGGCATCACGAAGATTGTGTACTTACCAAGAGTACGTGTAATATACTTCAGCAAGGCGTCTCGAAGATTGTGTACTTACCAAGAGAACGTGTAATATTCTTCAACAAGGCATCACGAAGATTGTGTACTTACCAAGAGAACGTGTAATATTCTTCAACAAGGCATCACGAAGATTGTGTACTTACCAAGAGTACGTGTAATATACTTCAGCAAGGCATCACGAAGATTGTGTACTTACCAAGAGAACGTGTAATATTCTTCAACAAGGCATCACGAAGATTGTGTACTTACCAAGAGTACGTGTAATATTCTTCAACAAGGCATCACAAAGATTGTGTACTTACCAAGAGAGAAAGTGTAATATTCTTCAACAAGGCATCACGAAGATTGTGTACTTACTTACCAAGAGAACGTGTAATATTCTTCAACAAGGCATCACGAAGATTGTGTACTTACCAAGAGAACGTGTAATATTCTTCAACAAGGCATCACGAAGATTGTGTACTTACCAAGAGTACGTGTAATGTACTTCAACAAGGCATCATGAAGATTGTGTACTTACCAAGAGAACGTGTAATATACTTCAACAAAGCATCACGAAAAGATTTTGTAATTTACCAAGAGAACGTGTAATATACTTCAACAAGGCATGACGAAGATTGTGTACTTACCAAGAGGACGTATAATGCACTTCAACAAGGTATCCATGAAGATTGTGTGTACTTACCAAGAGTACATGTAATATACTTCAGCATGGCATCACGAAGATTGTGTACTTACCAAGAGAACGTGTAATATTCTTCAACAAGGCATCACAAAGATTGTGTACTTAACCAAAGAGTACAACGTGTAATATACATCAACAAGGCATGACGAAGATTGTGTACTTACCAAGAGTACGTGTAATATTCTTCAACAAGGCATCACGAAGATTGTGTACTTACCAAGAGTACGTGTAATATACTTCAGCAAGGCATCCTCGAAGATTGTGTACTTACCAAGAGAACGTGTAATATACTTCCAACAAGGCATCACGAAGATTGTGTACTTACCAAGAGAACGTGTAATATACTCAACAAGGCTTCACGAAGATTGTGTACTTACCAAGAGAACGTGTAATGCACTTCAACAAGGCATCACGAAGATTGTGTACTTACCAAGAGTACGTGTAATGTACTTCAACAAGGCATCATGAAGTTTGTGTACTTACCAAGAGTACGTGTAATATTCTTCAACAAGGCATCACGAAGATTGTGTACTTACCAAGAGAACGTGTAATATACTTCAGCAAGGCATCACGAAGATTGTGTACTTACCAAGAGAAAGTGTAATATACATCAACAAGGCATGACGAAGATTGTGTACTCTACCAAGAGTACGTGTAATATACTTCAACAAGGCATCTCGAAGATTGTGTACTTTACCAAGAGAACGTGTAATATAACTTCAACAAGGCATCACGAAGATTGTGTACCAAGACCAAGAGAACGTGTAATATACTTCAACAAGGCTTCACGAAGATTGTTGTGTAATTTACCAGAGAACGTGTAATGCACTTCAACAAGGCATCACGAAGATTGTGTGCTTACCAAGAGTACGTGTAATGTACTTCAACAAGGCATCATGAAGTTTGTGTACTTACCAAGAGTACGTGTAATATTCTTCAACAAGGCATCACGAAGATTGTGTACTTACCAAGAGAACGTGTAATATACTTCAGCAAGGCATCACGAAGATTGTGTACTTACCAAGAGAAAGTGTAATATACATCAACAAGGCATGACGAAGATTGTGTACTTACCAAGAGTACGTGTAATATTCTTCAACAAGGCATCACAAAGATTGTGTACTTACCAAGAGAAAGTGTAATATTCTTCAACAAGGCATCACGAAGATTGTGTACTTACCAAGAGAACGTGTAATATTCTTCAACAAGGCATCACGAAGATTGTGTACTTACCAAGAGAACGTGTAATATTCTTCAACAAGGCATCACGAAGATTGTGTACTTACCAAGAGAACGTGTAATATGCTTCAACAAAGGCATCTCGAAGATTGCGTACTTACCAAGAGAACGTGTAATATAATTTCTTACCAAGAGAACGTTATGCACATCACGAAGATTTTGTACTTACCAAGAGAACGTGTAATATACTCAACAAGGCATGACGAAGATTGTGTACTTACCAAGAGGACGTATAATGCACTTCAACAAGGCATCATGAAGATTGTGTAATTACCAAAAGTACATGTAATATACTTCAAGCATGGCATCACGAAGATTGTGTACTTTACCAAGAGAACGTGTAATATTCTTCAACAAGGCATCACGAAGATTGTGTACTTACCAAGAGTACGTGTAATGTACTTCAACAAGGCATCATGAAGTTTGTGTACTTACCAAGAGTACGTGTAATATTCTTCAACAAGGCGTCACGAAGATTGTGTACTTACCAAGAGAACGTGTAATATACTTCAGCAAACAAGGCATCACGAAGATTGTGTACTTACCAAGAGTACGTGTAATATACATCAACAAGGCATGACGAAGATTGTGTACTTACCAAGAGTACGTGTAATATACTTCAACAAGGCTTCACGAAGATTGTGTACTTACCAAGAGAACGATGTAATATACTTCAACAAGGCATCACGAAGATTGTGTACTTACCAAGAGAACGTGTAATATACTTCAAACAAGGCATCAAGTTATTGAAGATTGTGTACTTACCAAGAGAACGTGTAATATACTTCAACAAGGCATCACGAGAAGATTGTGTACTTACCAAGAGAACGTGTAATATACTTCAACAAGGCATCACGAAGATTGTGTGTACTTACCAAGAGAACGTGTAATATTCTTCAACAAGGCATCACAAAGATTGTGTACTTACCAAGAGTACGTGTAATATACATCAACAAGGCATGACGAAGATTGTGTACTTACCAAGAGTACGTGTAATATTCTTCAACAAGGCATCACGAAGATTGTGTGTACTTACCAAGAGTACGTGTAATATACTTCAACAAGGCATCTCGAAGATTGTGTACCACCAAGAGAACGTGTAATATGCTTCAACAAGGCATCACGAAGATTGTGTACTTACCAAGAGAGAACGTGTAATATAATTTCAACAAGGCATTCACGAAGATTGTGGACTTACCAAGAGTACGTGTAATGCACTTCAACAAGGCATGACGAAGATTGTGTACTTACCAAGAGTACGTGTAATATACTTCAACAAGGCATCACGAAGATTGTGTACTTACCAAGAGAACGTGTAATATGCTTCAAACAAGGCATCACGAAGATTGTGTAACCAAAGAGAACGTGTAATGCACTTCAACAAGGCATCACGAAGATTACGTGTACTTACCAAGAGTACGTGTAATGTACTTCAACAAGGCATCATGAAGTTTGTGTACTTACCAAGAGTACGTGTAATATACTTCAACAAGGCATCACGAAGATTGTGTACTTACCAAGAGAACGTGTAATATACTTCAACAAGGCATCACGAAGATTGTGTGCCTACCAAGAGAACGATGTAATATACTTCAACAAGGCATGACGAAGATTGTGGACTTACCAAGAGTACGTGTAATATGTACTTCAACAAGGCATGACGAAGATTGTGTACTTACCAAGAGAACGTGTAATATACTTCAACAAGGCATCACGAAGATTGTGTACTTACCAAGAGAACGTGTAATATACTTCAACAAGGCTTCACGAAGATTGTGTACTTACCAAGAGAACGTGTAATGCACTTCAACAAGGCATCACGAAGATTGTGTACTTACCAAGAGTACGTGTAATGTACTTCAACAAGGCATCATGAAGTTTGTGTACTTACCAAGAGTACGTGTAATATTCTTCAACAAGGCATCACGAAGATTGTGTACTTACCAAGAGAACGTGTAATATACTTCAGCAAGGCATCACGAAGATTGTGTACTTACCAAGAGTACGTGTAATATACATCAACAAGGCATGACGAAGATTGTGTACTTACCAAGAGTACGTGTAATATACTTCAACAAGGCATCACGAAGATTGTGTACTTACCAAGAGAACGTGTAATATACTTCAACAAGGCATCACGAAGATTGTGTACTTACCAAGAGAACGTGTAATATACTTCAACAAGGCTTCACGAAGATTGTGTACTTACCAAGAGAACGTGTAATGCACTTCAACAAGGCATCACGGAAAGATTGTGTACTTACCAAGAGTACGTGTAATGTACTTCAACAAGGCATCATGAAGTTTGTGTACTTACCAAGAGTACCTGTAATATTCTTCAACAAGGCATCACGAAGATTGTGTACTTACCAAGAGAACGTGTAATATACTTCAGCAAGGCATCACGAAGATTGTGTACTTACCAAGAGTACGTGTAATGTACATCAACAAGGCATGACGAAGATTGTGTACTTACCAAGAGTACGTGTAATATTCTTCAACAAGGCATCTCGAAGATTGTGTACTTACCAAGAGAACGTGTAATATACTTCAACAAGGCATCACGAAGATTGTGTACTTACCAAGAGAACGTGTAATATACTTCAACAAGGCTTCACGAAGATTGTGTACTTACCAAGAGAACGTGTAATATTCTTCAACAAGGCATCACGAAGATTGTGTACTTACCAAGAGTACGTGTAATGTACTTCAACAAGGCATCATGAAGTTTGTGTACTTACCAAGAGTACGTGTAATATTCTTCAACAAGGCATCACGAAGATTGTGTACTTACCAAGAGAACGTGTAATATACTTCAGCAAGGCATCACGAAGATTGTGTACTTACCAAGAGTAACGTGTAATATACATCAACAAGGCATGACGAAGATTGTGTAATTACCAAAGTACTTACCAAGAGTACGTGTAATATACTTCAACAAGGCTTCACGAAGATTGTGTACTTACCAAGAGAACGTGTAATATACTTCAACAAGGCATCACGAAGATTGTGTACTTACCAAGAGAACGTGTAATATATATTCAACAAGGCTTCACGAAGATTGTGTACTTACCAAGAGAACGTGTAATGCACTTCAACAAGGCATCACGGAGATTGTGTACTTACCAAGAGTACGTGTAATGTAATTCAACAAGGCATCATGAAGATTGTGTACTTACCAAGAGTACGTGTAATATTCTTCAACAAGGCATCACGAAGATTGTGTACTTACCAAGAGAACGTGTAATATACTTCAGCAAGGCATCACGAAGATTGTGTACTTTACCAAGAGTACGTGTAATATACATCAACAAGGCATGACGAAGATTGTGTACTTACCAAGAGTACGTGTAATATACTTCAACAAGGCATCTCGAAGATTGTGTACTTACCAAGAGAACGTGTAATATACTTCAACAAGGCATCACGAAGATTGTGTACTTACCAGAGAACGTGTAATATGCAAGAGAACGTGTAATATACTTCAACAAGGCTTCACGAAGATTGTGTACTTACCAAAGAGAACGTGTAATGCACTTCAACAAGGCATCACGAAGATTGTGTACTTACCAAGAGTACGTGTAATATACATCAACAAGGCATCACGAAGATTGTGTACTTACCAAGAGTACGTGTAATATTCTTCAACAAGGCATCACGAAGATTGTGTACTTACCAAGAGAACGTGTAATATACTTCAGCAAGGCATCACGAAGATTGTGTACTTACCAAGAGAATGTGTAATATACCTCAACAAGGCATCACGAAGATTGTGTACTTACCAAGAGAATGTGTAATATACCTCAACAAGGCATCACGAAGATTGTGTACTTACCAAGAGAATGTGTAATATACTTCAACAAGGCATCACGAAGATTGTGTACTTACCAAGAGAACGTGTAATGCACTTCAACAAGGCATCACGAAGATTGTTTACTTACCAAGAGAACGTGTAATATTCTTCAGCAAGGCATCACGAAGATTGGATTTCATCGATGACAGTCCTTCTTCGCTTTGTTTTAGCTTTGACTCCAAAGACTCCACCTTAGTGGTCAAGATCGTCACCTCACGTTCCAATCTGAGTATATTAGTGAGCACACTGTCCATATGACAGTTGAGTACGTGGTTCACTACAGGTGTGATGGTGGCAGAGACAGTGGCCACACACAACACCAGCACGCTCATACAGCACATCGTCATCACGGCGACGGGACATGTAATGAGAGGACCTTAGCGTGTTTCTATGTAGTCGTGATTCCATATGCCCGGGTTGACGTATTACATCAACATTGGTTGTCGCAATGTGGTAGGCGCCACGGGACCCATGCACGTGACCTGACATCTGGTGCTGTACGTGACTCTCGTCCCGGTTCCTCTCCTATCCACGTTCAAACTCACGTAAACAGGATACATTAAGGTCATTTCATACAAAGGAAACGACATAACCCTTTTTGCAATTCATAAGAAATTCTGCCAAAAGCCGAGTCGTGTACAATTGTGACCATATCATGAGTATATATTTGTTCAGCTGTATTACGTCTGTACAATGTTGTTTGTAAATAAAGAGACCCGTGAAGGTCCGGTTTAGAATGAACCTTCAGTAACCCATGCTTGTCGTAAGAGGCGACTAACGGGATCGGGTGGTCAGGCTTGCTGGCTTGGTTGACACATGTCATCGGTTCCCAAGTGCGCAGATCGATGCTCATTGCTGATGCTCATGCTGTCTGGTCCAGACTCGATTATTTACAGACCGCCGCCATATAGCTGGAATATTGCTGAGTGGGGCGTAAAACTAAACTCACTCACTCGCTGTAAATATAGATAAAGTCTGGACCAGACAATCCAGTGATTGTCACCATGCGATACGACGACAGAGCATGTGTTTGTGAATCACTATGAAATTGTGATGCTACTAGATGCCATTCTGAAATATTTTATTTCCTCAAATGTTAAAAGTTATAGCATTTCAAAAACAGAATTGAGATTCAGCACTAAGTCTTCCTATTAACTTCACACGACGTTTCTTTAGTGACTGTTGAAAACGGAACTTTAGTTAAAATGGATCAATAAGTTGAGGTTGTCGCTCTCCACAACCGTGGGGCCAGTTATTGTTGCACTACCAGAGCCCCAGGTCAGTAGTTTCCACGTGTGTGACAGGTGAACGTCGTGTCTGTGTTTGTGTTTGGCGGCTTGGCTACACGGTCGTGTGTGATCGATCATTGTTCATATTCCGTTATATAGAGAAGGAACAGTGTGGGGGTTTGCGTGTGTTCGTGTCTGTTTGTGTAAATCATAGCTCTACAATACGTCATATTTTCAACTTCCTCTCTATTCTATACACAACGTTTCTGAGCTTGTCCTTGCCCTTCGTCAGGTGAATGGTTGTTGTAAATATCTGTGCTCTGTAAATATCATATGTACATGTATGTAAGTGACTGATGGTATATTTATGTAATGTTCGAATATCATTTGGAAGACATTCATTCATTCATTCATTCATTCATTCATTCATTCATTCATTCATTCATTCATTCATTCATCCATTCATCCATCCATCCATTCATCCATTCACTCATTCATTCATTCATTCTCCAAGTTGTAAGATAATCAGCATTATGTGTTAAGAGTACATGCCTGGTCCGTCCGAAGTCTATAATCCGTCAGTGTCAATATACGCTCGTCTTGCTTGCCAAGTTTACTTGATAAGCTTTATGTACTAATCGTTAAGAGAGAGAAGTAAACATTACTCTATGATAACACACTCTCCGAGAATACTGTTAGATAATTTTAGTCATTCCTGTATCCTCAAGTCTTTCACGAGGTAATCTCAAGATTCAGATAGTCAGCAATGCAGATTAGCAGCATTTGTAAGTATTGTTCAAGCTGTGTTGAGTTGAGTTGAGTTTACGTCGCATCGGCATTATTTCACCCATAAAGCTTTTTAAAAGTTTTCTTTTTTTAAACAAACAAACAAAATATTTATTTATAACATTATTATTTACAAGCAGAAAAGGTCATAGCACCAAATTCAAAAACCAATACATTATTTACATTACATACTTACATTTTGTTATACGGATCAATCTCTCTCAAGTAGTTTGCAATGAGATGCCCTGATGGTAGGGGTGGTGGACACGTCTGTGTTAGCAGACAGATCAAAAGTAGTAGTAGTATACAGTATAATATAGTAACGTTTAGACATTATATAAGTTCAGTAAATCAAAATTACATATATCGGGCTCGTGGAAGCAATGTAATTATTGTGCTCGTGTTGTATATTTTATTGCGTGTTTGCAATCAAAGCGTATATCAGTGAATGTGTTTCTAAATAATTATGTGGGTTTAATTCAAATGTTCCATGTTACCTTTGATCAATCAATGTTTAACAATATACATGTTATGTGAGGTAACTATACTGTACACGATAAAACTCGTGGGCACACGTAGACCTTGTTGTTTTAGTCAGCTGCTCATATATTGCTACGTTCTCAGTGTTGTTAAGCTCTAATAATTATGTACACGTGTACTCATTCAATAAGGCCGTTAGACGTATGATCATTAGTAATTCACGATAGATGCTACTGTTACTTTACTCTCGTAAAACTTCACACTGAAAATCCAAACAAAATTATGATAGTTTGTTAACTTATTTATTTTGTAGACATACATACTAACATTTGTATAGCGCCGAAATCCAGCTCAGCTGCTCAAAGGCGCTTTGTTTTTTCCCTCGATCACTGGATGTCAATCTCAACGGCACGTCGTATTATCAATCTCAACTCCCTGGGGATGATACAACTGTTGCACCGAGTTAGTGTGGCTTTCCCATCCTTTCGAGGTACCCATTCACAGAGCTCTGGACTGGGACACATAGTCACAGTACTTCGTCCAAGTTTACTGCAGGTTGCTGTACCCGCAACTAGCACGTATTGATGTGGCCACCATCTGGTCATATACCAACGGCTTCGTGGGTTCTTTTAAGTGCACAGGGTTGTGTACTGTACACTAGGGGTTGAGACAACACTGAAAGAGTCTGCACACAAAGTTGACTCTAAGGTTTTTACACCCGGTCACAGGAGGGCTCGATCCCGGCACCTCAAGCCCGCTGGATCACTAGCCTGGCGCCTTAGCCAGCTCGCCCCCAATCGTCATGAAACCTTTTTCAAGAGTTGGTCTGATGTTTTCATTTTATTCTGCGTTGAAACGAATGTTTGATCATGAACTGATTTGGAGTTAGATTGTGATTCATCGGTATCATTTTGACCCAAACAGAATGTAGTTGGAATAATGCTGAGTTCAGCGTTGTAATGGTAGGAGTAGGAGGATCATGTTGTCGCCGTCTACTATTGTAGAAGTAGCGGTTGATGTAGGTGCAGCCGGTCTGTTCGACAATATATCACTAATTAATATGAAAAACATAACCATTGAAATCACCTCCAAGATTCTTCCCCTTTTTGTATGCATTTTAAGAACAATATGTTAGCAGATCATGCATCACAGGATACCAGAACTTAAGAAGTTATGAGAACTGATACTTTAAAGGCCCAAAAAATTGATGTTTAATAATAACTATAGATATCTTCACACCAACTTTGTCATGGTCAAAGGCACAAAGCTGTTTTTTCAGCTCAGGCATACAAGGCTCTGATGTCCTTAAATAGCTATCAAAGAAAATATGGTTTTGTTTCTTGTACTGATGCTTCAAGATATTTGATACAATGATTATTCCAATTGTTTGTTATGCAGCTGATGTTTGGGGTACATATTATTGTAAAACCATCGAAAGAAAACACACCAGTTTGTGTAAGAGAATATTAAGGCTACATAAGATTACATGTGATGTGGCATTTGGTGAATGTTGCAGAGTACCACTCCTATACAATTATATGTTAAAACCAATAAAGTACTGGTGTAGAATAATCCAATTAGATTACAAAAGATTACCTTGTCAGTCTTATTAATGCTCAAGAACTTGGATGATGCGGGTAGAAACAACTGGGCTCCTCATGTGATTTTGTTTCAATTTGGCTTTGGAGTCCTGTGGATAAGTCATGACATTGGCAATGTTGAAATGTTTATTTCTCTTTTTAAACAGAGATTATTTGATTCCTTGAGTCAAGAATGGCATTGTATTACTTCCCAGTTGAGCAAGTGTCAAACTTATTGTCAATTTAAAACTATGTTACTATCATCTTTCAGTTGACATTCATTTGCATCTAAGACTTGTTATTTGTAATTTCAGGTGTAACGATTTCAGGTTAGCAATTGAAACAGGAAGTTGATCCACGATAGTCTTAAATATAAGGTGAGGTGAAAGGGTTTTAACGTCGTACTTAAGAATATTTCGCTCATATGAAGACATGCATGCATGTGTATGTGTGTCTGCTTGTACTAGTCCAGACTTAAGCTGGGTTTTTTAGTGCTAGCTCACTGAGATACCACGCCACAGTTAAGCATGAACACCCTACTCAGACACATTATACTGACTCAGAGCCGACCAGTCCTTGTTGTACTCATTAATGACCAGTCTGCTCAGTCCCATTTCAGTCCATCAGTCACAATCACCACCTATCCTCGTGTCTCCGGCCGTCAACCCCTCGACTGCAGCAACTTCGCCAACACCTTCAACTACGTGGACAGCAACAACAGCAACATCAACAACAATAACTTCACCTGTCAACACTAATTTGTCAAATATGCCACATGTGAAACTTGAGGAGTTCCCTGAAGCTGCAAATGGCCGGAACTGGTGTCAGGCCTTTTTAAATTTTCAAATTTCAATTCCTTCAATGAAGAACGCAAATGCCAACTTTTACCGTTTTATCCAGGCTACTGACAAGACTGTCAGTAGCTATGTTACAAGAGTTCAAGCTGCCATGACACACCTTAACCTTCCTTCAGTTGTCATGGCAATAGCAGTAAATTGTCTTCGTTCTGAAATACGGCAGGCTGTCTGCAATAAAGAACCGACCACCTTACAGGAAGTAAGACATCAGGCAGCATTGGCTGAAGCGTCCTTGACAGCTAACCCAGCTGATGTTCATATTGCAGCAAAGGTGGACCAGCTCACCAACTTGGTTGAGACCTTGATAACCAAGACAACGCCCCCAACTCTGCAGGTTGCTGCTGTCGCATCAGCTACTGGACAGCAGGACTTTCACAGCAACAGACCTCCAGTGCAGAGACGAAGACAACCTCCACAACAACAGCTGCAACAACTGCCACCTCCCAACAAGCCACCACCACCGATGTCTGCTCATCCAATGCACAGCTACCTTGACCTGCATTCCAACACCAGCAGTACCAGTGCCACTCCACCTCCAACAGAAATGTCATGGCTGTGGTATGCATTGCTCAAATCGTTAAGCATGCCCACACTTCAACACAGTCTGTACTTGATGCAGTAAGTTAGGACACTTTTTTGGCATTTGTCTCAGTGCTTATTATTCACAGAATAAAGCAATTACACAATAGGGACTCGCACCTGATTCTCAAATGTGGTTCCCTTGGCCAAGAACACTGCTCTGATAAAGGTGACGCAAGTGAAGACGGCAGCTCTTGTTGACACAGCGTGCATCCATCAGTACTTCTTACATTGATCAACACTTCTTAACAACGACAGGATACACTATGGAACAGTTGTCTAAGTCCCATCATAGTTAAATAACAAGAGGAGGTGAACTTCATTCAGCATTATGTTTTTTTTCATTTTCCTTGAAACTAATTGGCAATGTTCTTTCGTCTCAAACGTTTCATGTTCTCTCCATCACTCTCTCACCCAATGCATGCACGTTTTTACATTCTTGAAGTCTAATAACTGTTGCTTTGGTTGAATCAAATGCAGGTTTTGCTAGGTGTAAATGTCAAGTGGTTGTTCCTGCCCAACTCCAGGCAGATGTTCCTGTTCTTATCTCTAGGAACAAATGAGATGCTATGCTTTTGCTTGACCCTGTATCCAAACTGTCCAACACAAAACTTCAAGGTGCTATATGTATTGTAAAGAACTCGAAAAGGGTGTGTGCATGGGACTTCTGAATCCAACAGATAAAGATGTCCCCATAAACACTAAAAGTGTCCTTGCAACCACTTCAGAGATTGACACTTCCTCTGTATCAGTTCTCTCGGACAATCTACTAGGCCCTCTACATCCATCATGTCAACACAGGCCAATGCATACTCAAGTCATTCATTCAACCCACACTCAGGTCGTTCATTCAAAGCCCAGCCATGTCACTCATTCACACAAGACTCAGGTTTTACATCCAACATGATTACACAGGTCAACACATACTCATTCATCCCACATACCCTCAGGTCATACATTCAACTCACGCTCATTCAACAATAAGTCAAGGAGTTTATCCAACATGTGCCATCAGTCCAGTGCATCTTCATCACATTACCCTAAAGTCATCCCATCACCATCACATACTTACTATCATGATAAAGTGGTGAGATTAATGACCGATAATATATATAATAGTAAGGCATTTTGGAAGGTTTTGAAAAGGTTTTCTGGCTCCGTCCCTGTTAGACCTAAAATTTCCTTCAGGAATGGTATGACTATTTTTGCAATATATATATGTCTGCAAGTTGTTCGGATTCTACCAGTGAGGAAAGTGTCTGTGACTCTGAGGTCTCGGAGGATAATATTGCGGCTATTGTAGATTCTCAAATATCAGTTGATGAGGTGCTCATGGCAATCGATACACTTAAATGTTCTAAATCAGCTGGTGATGACAAGTTAATTGCAGAGTTCCTTAAGCACTCGTGTGATGTTGTTGTCCCTTTTATTACTACTCTTTTCAATATTTTATTTGATAAAGGTATATTCCCAGCACAGTGGTCTGTAGGGGTAATAGTTCCTATCCATAAGAGAGGTGAGGTAAATGAGGTCTCTAATTATAGAGGTATTACGGTACTCAGTGTTTTCAGTAAATTATATATATCAATCATTAAGGATAGACTCCAGTTTTGGTGTGATGCTTATGATAATATTTCAGAGTCGCAGGCAGGATTCAGAGTTGGTTATTCCACAATTGACAATATTGTTATCTTGCATACTATTGCACAAAGGATTCTATCCAAGAAAGGCAAGTTATATGCTTTTTCTGTTGACTTCTCAAAACATTTCGATCTGGTTAACAGGTCAAAATTATGGTCAGTATTGAATAAAAAGGGCGTGTCTCCTAAAATGTTAGAAAACATAAGATCCATTTATGACTGTGTCCAATCCTGTGTTAAATCTAACAATTCTTTTTCAGAAATGTTTCAATGTAGCATTGGGGTACGACAAGGTTGTGTCCTAAGTCCCTTTTTGTTTTCCATATTCATAAATGAGTTAGTAGATAATATTGAATCTGTTTGTTATCCTGGTATTCAGCTGCATCCTCAGTTGACGCAATTGTTCCTCCTTTCGTTTGCCGACGATGTTATTTTTCTCTCTGATACTATATATGGTTTACAAAGACGCATCAATGTTCTAGAACAACATTGTATTCATTATTATCTCCCTGTGGTGTTTGGAAAGGGTGGAAAGCTTTCTAAAAGAGAAAAGTGGTTTCTTGGAGGTAGCTTAATCGATTGTGTAGCTTCTTATAGATACCTGGCTGTACAGTTCTCCCAATCTCTAGCTTGGTACAACCACTTTGATCACACCATTTTACAATCAAAAAAGGCTCTGTTGGTGACAGTCGAGCCAAGTTCTTTAGTGTTCTGGATTGTGCTAGTGGCTTTTGGCAGATTCCCCTTCATTCTGACACAAAACAAATCAGCATTCAGAACTCCTGATGGTGTGTTTGAGTAGAATCGCCTCCATTTCGGCCTTAAAAATGCTCCAAAGGGCATTCCAAAGCACAATATCAGAAGTGTTAAAAGAAATGAATTGGAAATAAGTTTTATTTATGTGGATGATGCGACTGTGTTTTCTAAAAATTTCTATGAAAATTTAATGGATTTGACAAAAATGATGTTCAAAATAATCAAGGGGTGGTGGGGGTAGCCTAGTGGTTAAAGCATTCGATCGTCACGCCGAAGGCCCAGGTTCGATTCCCCACATGGCCACGATGTGTGAAGCCCATTTCTGGTGTCCCCCGCCATGATATTGCTGGAATATTGCTAAATGTATTGCTGGAATATTGCTATTTACTCACTCACATGTACATCAACCAAATAGCCACCCTCCTAGGCATTCGGTGTTATCTGACAACCATTGGCCCACAGGCCGACACATTCCCACTGCAGCTCAGCATCTCAGCCTTCTCCTTTCTCTTCCCTTCTCTTCCTCCACCTACACTCTCCATCTACTCCCATCCGACTATTTCCTGCCTGCTGTTGACTGAAATATTCATCCATATTAACTTCTCCAGGTCTGCACCTAAGTGTTGGGTCCCACACTTGAACTTCAACCTGTTGAATTCACAACTTGTGTTCCTCTTATCTTGCAGACTGTTATTGCCAACACTTCGTTTTCACTTCCTGATTTTCTGCACAGTCTACAACTTTTGACAAGGGCCTTCTCCAACTCCACCATGTCACTGTTACACTACTTCATATCCATATGCTCTCTATTATTCTTTCCTATATTTTGACATTTTGCCTTTTGACAGTCTCTCACCAACCACAGGTCGCGCATTTCGAATCGGAGTTTGTAGTTATGGCACAAAATGGGTCCAAGTTAACATTATTGAAGTATGAAATGCACAAAGACGTAAAGTAACTTTACTGTACATCGAATCTATGTGTTGATGTATCTATACACATGGAACTTAATTAAGCACCCCTAACATAGTTTAAGTTACTGACCTACCTAATGATAAATCTTGAATTGTAACGATGACTATTATTTGAACTGTATTCCCTTTCAATATTGTTAAGGGTTTTGCTTAATCAATCGTCAAAACATCCCAATATGCAGTTGAAGCACACTACCCATGATTGTCTCAAAAAGCACTATTAACTCAATGTGGCTAACTGTATAAAACGCCAAAACTGTTTAATGATTTTACCAGTATCTGTTACAATGGCAGGAAGGAGACTAGCAAGAGAAGAGCGAGCAAGAAGATGGCAAATTATTGGAATGCATGACACTCGGATGTCATGCAGAGCTGTTGGACGACAGCTTGATATTCACCACACCATCATAAGTCGACTTGTTCAAAAACACTGTCAAACCAACAAGGTAAAGGACTGACCAAGGTCAGGTCAACCCTGAAGGATCAGGATTCAGCAAGCCTTGTGAGACGTCAGCCTTCAGCCTTTCACTACAAATGGCTTCCTGAAGCACCTATGGCTCCCCAACAGACGTCTGTGAAATAGGACTGTGAGGAACCGCATAAAGGCACATGAGATGAGGGCAAGAAGGGTGATCAAGCGTCCAGTCTTGACCAATCTTCACAAGAGAGCTCACTTGGAGTGATGTTTAGCCCAACGTCATTGGAATTTGGCATCAGTTTCTTACGGTGGTGAATCTGTCATGGTCTAGGGTTGTCTCTCTCATGATTGTAAACTGGACTTGGTAACTGTTCGTGGAAATCTCAATGGTGACCATGACATCCGGGACATTCTGGAACCTGTTCTTGTGCCACATTTTACCACCCATTAGCCACTCGCCCTGTATTTATGGATGACAACGCCCGACCACATCGTTACCAACTTGTGACAGTTTTCTCCAACAACGCTGTAACCAAACTTCCATGGCCTGCTATGAGCCCGGATGTGAAACCATTGGAGCCTGTCTCGGGCATTCTTGGGCGCCGAGTGCAAGTACTGGGTCCACTTGTACAAGATCTGGCAAACTTGGAAGCAGCTTTACGCTGTGAGTGGCAGCAGCTGCCTCTGGAGTGAATCCGGAGACACACGACAAGCATGAGGAGGAGGGTCAAAGCAGTCATCTGTGCACAAGGTGGCTATGCACACTATTAACATTTTTCATGTGATTTGTTGTCTGAAGATGACAGAGAACATTTTCAGACTGGGAGACACTCACCTCTCCCATTTTGGAACTCTGCAGACCCATATTTGTACAGGGATACATTTTGTTGACAAAACATCGTTGACATTTTCATGTCATTTTGAAAATTAAAATATTGCAAATTTTCATGATTTTATTGTTATTGTTTAGTCCAAAATGTCAACTATCAGGAAACAATGGCGTTTATGCTTTCCAGTATACATACGAATGATAATGGTTGCCCAGTTTCATGGCATCATGACAAAATAGGGGGGTGCTTAATTAAGTTCCATGGGTTTATTTATGTACGTAAAAAGTAGCTCATGAAGTGGGTATGTTTCAGCAGAAAAAATATTACAGCCCAATTGTTAGTTTGACTGTCATAACAAAACTTCTATTGGAGACTGGAAACTTATCATTCAAACATTGTACAATACGCAGACGTTCCTAATACTAGGAGATAGTCGTTCATCAGCTTGTCACAAACATGCCTACTGTTGATGGGAATAGGTATAGGCAGAAAATCATTGCAATAAATGAGGAACTAATAATAACAATAAGTATATTTCTAAAGCGCCAAATTTCCACGCCGGGGGCATGCTCATAACGCATACAGAGAGTTCTCGTTGCAGTGATATGATACTGAGAAAAGGTGAGTCTTGAGGTGAGATCTAAATAGAGTCAGAGTTGGAGATGTTCGCAGATGGTCGGGCAATTCATTCCATTTCTTGGCCGCTGCCACCTGGAAAGAACGGAAACCATATGATTTCAGCTGCCAACGAGGAACATGCAGTAGGTCTCTGTGACTGGAGCGAAGTGGTCTACCGGGGATGTACCGCCTGAAGAGTTCCTGGAGGTACACTGGAGCTGTTCTGTGAACACACTGATATGTCAAAGTCAGTATCTTGAAGTCAACTCTCGCTCGGATTGGTAACCAATGTATCCATTTCAGGACAGGAGTAATACTTGCAAATTTAGGGGTTTTGGTAACAATGCTTGCTGCAGTATTCTGAATTCTCTGGAGTCAAATAATGAGTTCCTGTGAGATATGGAACAGAAGACTGTTACAGTAGTCAATACGGGAAAGTATCAGAGATTGAACAAGTGCTGCAGTAGAATCCTCAGTCAGAAGATGGCGGATACTGCCAATGGCTCAGATGTGGTATAACAAGATTTACATAACTCTGAGACTTGCTTCTCCATCGACAGATCACATTCAAAGTAGACACCAAGATCTTTGACTGTTGATGAGAGGGGAATGGGTGTGTCACCAATGTGAAGAGAAACAGTATTGATCTTCGACAGGCGGGAGGTTCCTTGCTATGACATTGCGCTATGACAAACTCGTGCATAACTTTCCTTCGTTGTTATCATATAATTTCATGTCAGGAGACATGTTCCGGTCGGGGTGGTGGGGTGAGGTGAGGTGTGTGGTGGTGCTGGTGGTTTAAGTGCAGCTGATTGAACGTCTGTCATCACTTACAGGTTTCAATGTGTATCAGATCATCAGTCGTTGGTCCTAACTACTACAGGAAATATAAAAAGGTTTCAACTTTATTTAGCCTTTTGGTGCCAATAGAATGTTCAGCAGATAATAGACAGGAATTTCTTTCTCTGGCGATGTATGTTTAGTGTCATGTACATGATAACTACAAACGTGTCACTGTTTTATTAGCGTATAGCCGGTGGTTGGTGTGAATCCTATAGTCTAACACTGACCCTGATTTGCGGAAACTATAATCATTTCACCTTAACACCAATGGTCTGTGTCATGTTGAGCATTCCCCCTAGTCAACTGACACAACTCAGACTAGATATTGCTAGAAGTGGCCTTAAAATCTCACAATATTCCCAGGTACCTAAAAAGTTTGAATGCAATCGCTGAACATACATATCAACATGAGCAAGTTCAATTGTTTTTCATACAAGTCCGGTTCCTGTTCAATGCATTCCTTTTCACTTAACCTTTATAAATATTTAGGCCAACTTTGTGACATGAAACAGCGTTTGATGTTCTGGAAACCAGGCTGATTTTATGAGATGCAAAAGAACAGGTTATCATCTGGAAACTATGCTGATTTGAGGTTATGAGACAAGATGTTAGGCTCAGGAAACTGAGCCAGTTTGATGAAAAATGATGACATGAGATACACAATGTAGAATGTTATACTCTGAAAACTACGCTGATTTGGTGAGATGACATGAGATAAGATGTAATGCTCTAGAAACTAGGCTTGTTTGATGAGATGATACGAGACAGGATGTTAGGCTCTGGAAAATAAGCTGATGTGATGTGATATGAGACACTAATTTATCTATCAGCCAAAGGGTAGCCAATTGCAGATTATGTCAGGACACTGTACCATAGTTACTGTTAGTGTAAACAACAAACAAATCATAATCACACATAATATTAATAACCCTTGAAAGTTCCAAGTTCTATCAACCAATAGCTCAACATTTCTTAGACATCTGTTCTGGAGTATGACCTTGAGAGTGGCATACACAGGCACACACTCAACATCAAAATGTGATGATTTAACCATAATTTACAGTTATTTAGTGTCAGGTGAAAATGTAGTTCTCTACCACTGCTCATGTGGAATACTTTCATAGCATGTCAACAATTTCAAACATGTTTCCAATTCAGATAAACAACTCTTGATAACATGGATAAAGACAATAAATGAAATCATAGAAATCTTCACATTTATTCACCTAGACATCCTTTTCTACTTTGATCGGTTTTTCATGCTTGTCCGTCTCCTTGTCCTTCTGCTTGTCATGCTTATCCAGTCGTTCCCTGTCCTTACTGTCCACTTTGCTTGTAGCACTATTTTGTGTCTTTTTTAAACCGAACACCTCGTCGATGGATGGTGTTGGTTGCACTTGAGGACCAATGTTTGTCCATATGTAACACAGGTCTGGCTGGGAATTGAGGGAATGGTAGGGGGCATTCTTTGCCTTATAGTAGTCTGATGGTGCATGGCAAACAAATTCCATGAATTCAAGTTTCCGTGGCAAATCCTCTTCTGGACCTGAAATTTTCAGAACGAGGGATGGTCTTCAAGAACATTCATTTCTAATAACTTTATGATCATTATCATTATGGTCTTGTACTGTATCGCAATACTTGGCTCACAACACACTCCACTGATTTATAACTCATGTTTAGCAAAACACATAATAAATTACATTACAGATTTATTGACGACAACAGAAACTCTTCAGCTTATGCAGATTCTCTAGTATTTAGTATTTTCCAGGAGTCATGCTACACGACTCACCAAGTGTGTAGGTGCATGGATCAAACCTATCTCTGGGGCTTGATAACGTGGGAATCATCCATGTAATGACAGCACTCTTCTCATTGTACTGGTCTTGCATGAAGCCGCGAATCTGGGCATAGTACACAGAGCTGTCATGATCAACCAAGGACACAATGTCACCAACTTGAAAGTACATGCCCTGCAAGATAAAACACAAACATTTGTGAGACAACATACATAACACTAACAGCATTGGAGTCAATCCTGTCAAACAGCCCAGTGAGGACAACACAGTTCAGGAGAGCTTGACAGTCAATAATGAGTAAACATTAGACAGGGTATGAAATCACTGTATCATCATTATATACAATGACAGTGACACATATCCAAAGATGTAGATTAGTCTCCTGGACAAACTGGTCTCTTAACCATTTTTTAATGCACATGTAAATATTATCAAACATGCCTAAGCACTGAAAAGCACATTGTGATCATGATGTTCCTCATACTTACATTGTGGTATACACTGTCACCTGTCACTACAGTTGCAACAGCTGTTGGGGCCTTAATGGGTTGCTGGAAGGATAAGATAGACAAATATCATGGTCAGGAATGGCAGGTTGCATAGAAAAAATGTTTTCATGTCTATCATAGTTTCAGGAGCACTGCTCAATACGCTTGTAGCTCATACTGGAAAATATCAGGGCTGTTGTACTTACAGCAACTCACATACATAATTCACAGATATAAACTGAAAAGAACCGAAAAGGATATTACAAACACAATATCAACCGTATCACATATTGTGTTGCTTATAGGGTTGACATAGGAAGAAATGATGTGAGTAAATGAATCACACCAAATATTCACCAATCATGCCGAAGAGATTTTTTGTTTTTCATACAATTAAAATATTAATTATAATCGGCCTAATTTGGATTTGTTCTTTGCAATATTTGTAATTCGGATTTGGTCTTTGGGTATTAGTAACCTTACACTTTTCTTGAAGATTATTCGCCTGCTTTTCCCTTTCGTTGCAAGAGCCTTGGTCGCCGCCTGGAATTTACTCTTTGATGGTCTGATCCTCGAGCTCTTCCTCAATACGGGTCCGCCGATTAAACTCGATCCACCATTGTTTTTACCCAAAGAAGTCCCATTCCCGTTTGATCCTGCCTCTTTCCCGCCGCCATTTCCAGACTGTTTTATAAAGCAGGTATTGCACATCACATCACCTTGAACTCCTTTTCTCCATAGCGTCGAATTTGATATTTTACAAGAGCCACACGTTGGTTTTGTACCGAGGGGCATGTTATACAAACCAACAATTACCAGTCTTTCGCAAAATTAAGAAAAACTACTTGTTTCAGCTAAACTTTTAGTCGTTTCCGGTATTAAACATGCTCACCTCTAAACATAGAAGATTCACCAAAGGGAAGTAACTCTGTCAAAAACACGGCAATTAACCGGGATCGATCATATTTAAGTCGATTCTAAACTTAGTAAGGGACCGTTCATAATTTATGGCTTGGGGGGCTTGGGGTGTGGAGGTGTGTGATGATGATTTTAAAGGGGGCAACCCATTTTGTTCTGGGGATGTAGGGGGACATCAATTTTGTCCACATGCACTTGGGGGTCATTGATTTTGTACATGACATGCAGGGGGTCACCCATTTTGTTCTGGGGATGTAGGGGGTCATCAATTTTGTACACTTTCACTTGGGGGGTCAGCAATTGTGTACATAAACCTATTTAAAAGTATGCTTAAAATTATTGGAAGGGGGTGTCATTGATTTTGTACATGACATGCAGGGGCCACTTATTTTGTTGTGGGGATATAGGGGGCATCAATTTTGTACTCATGACTGGGGGTCAGCAATTTTGTATATATTCATATTTAAAAGTTATGCTTAAAAATATTGGAAGTGGGGTGTCATTGATTTTGTACATGACATGCAGGGGCGTCACTTACTTTGTACATGAATTTTAGGGGGTCATTCACATTGTACATGCTTCTCCATAAAAATCATCATCATCAACAAAACCCACCCCCACCCCACCCCAGTAATAAATTATGAACGGTCCCTAATGGGTATGTTTATCGTTACATAAGATACAATCCTTTGATATACCTTAGTTTTCGTGCAGATTGTGAGTCAATTTGCTTCGCCAACGGATATGACCCAGTAACGACAGGGTTAGAAACGTCAGTCAGCCTATGCATGATGCGGACGTGTGTTCACAGACCAAGCGTTAAGAAGACCGAAACCGGGACCATGTCACAGTATTTTCAAATTCAATATAAAATCAATGGCAAACTAAGTTATATCCAGCATCCAGGTGCAATGCTCGATAGCTGGCTGAGTCAAATCTTCTAAATGATCCATGGAGAGGATTGAGAAAAAATAATGTTCAAATGATGCAAAAATATACATTTTATACAGGTGTTTACTTAAGGTCAGAACCACAATCTACCAGTTGAAACAGGAAGTTGGAGGAAAATGACATTAACTGAAATAGAATAACCACTTAGTCTGGTGTGTGGCATAGGGAATGAATTTCACTATCTGTTTATAAATCTGTACGTCATATTGAACACAGGTGAATCAGTGCATTAATAAATATAACGATATCAAGTCAAACAGTTGTATGAATCTACGTTTTAATTTCTTATGGTTAGAAACACTGACAGCAGCATCGTGCCTATGTGCAATAATCCTGATAAAGTTTAGTCCTGAAAAGAATACAACTGTTGCGAAGGGGGGCACACACTTAATTTTCACCCGTTTTCATGGGTCATCTAATAAACTTTCAGGCCAAAAGGGGTGGGGGTGGGGTGCGCACTCCTGCCTTTGCACGCTCTAATTAAACAAACACGACGGTGGGGTAACGAGTAGATGTACTCCTTGGCTGTGGTTCTATGTACCGGGTACCTGTCTCAATGAACCGCGTCTGATCCAGTTTCCTCCTAAATAGCAACACGTGGCGCTCCCGGGCTAACATCTCGAGATCTTTAGGCTAGGTATTGTATACTGACATAGGTAAATTTACTTACGGTGGCATGTGACCTCATTTGCTTACGTGAATAAATATACATTTGTATTTCTGGAGAAAATGGACATAAGTGAAAGTATGTTTGCTACAACTGAAGAGGTCTAGTAACTGTATCTTTACTTTTACGTATAAATGCTCCTGGAATATTGTGGTCATGTGAACAGGTTTTAAGATTTGCCTATGTAAGCCTATTATATCCGTGATACTAGAAATCACTAAAGCTATTCAAAATGCACAAGGTTAGTAAGATTGTAGGTAAGCTCTAGGTAAATAACTGATCACCAGAATATGACAGTTTATGAGATCTGCATTACTGTTAGGTTATCCCACATTACAACATCAAACAGTTGAAAAGTGTGTTGATAGATCGTGTCTCAGCTCCTTCTTACACTAAACAGATTACACGTCATCATCATCTTTTTCATCAGTTGCACCCGCCATGCAGCTTTCTTGGTGAATGTTGCATGTTGTGCAGAATGACACAGGCAGTGATGGTGATACATCGGAATCCAGACAGTTTATTTGGTCACTGCTATCGTCCGGTCACGCAACCAAATGTATTCTCAAAGGTCAATCGTGTGCAAGCAATAGAGAACCACCTCTTACTGTTCAGGGTAGTTATGGATATATGCTATCAAATCATCTGAACGGTTGGGGAATCTCTGTTTCAAGGAAGCCGTCAATGACATATTTCAACTCATCATCTTTCGAAATTTCGCATATTTTGCAAACAATTGTTCCGAGATTGAATTGCAGACATCAATCATGTACGCATTTGCCAATTGTTAAGACTCCATCACCGAATGCATTGCCAAATGTTCAATACTCCGTACATGAGGCAAAATAATAGATTATGATCAGTTTATGATCAAACTCAAGTGGATCCCTCACCAGACCCGTGAAGATCCGGGGTAGAATAGGTCTTCAGCAACCCATGCTTGCCACAAAAGGCGACTATGCTTGTCATAAGAGGCGACTAACGGGATCGGGTGGTCAGGCTCGCTGACTTGGTTGACACATGTCATCGGTTCCCAATTACGCAGATCGATGCTCATGCTGTTGATCACTGGATTGTCTGGTCCAGACACGATTATTTACAGACCGCCGCCATATAGCTGGAATATTGCTGAGTGCGGCGTAAAACTAAACTCACTCACTCACCTAAACCACCTCTACAGGAAAACACAGTTGTAGATCTTTGCAAAGAAGACATAAATGTTTCACGCGCAAAAATTCCATTCTGAAGTTATCATCCAATATCATTTTAACTTCGTTCCACCAGTGATGAGAACATTCTCTTCACCACTTTCCTGACATAATCCACTGACTAATCCCACACTTACAAAGTGTGGGAAGTCTCAGTCTGCTCAGCCACATTGTCTCAAATGACTGAAAATCCGTGATTTTTATCATATTATAAAGTTTACTTCATGTGAGCAGGATTTAGATATTCTTTTGCTCATGCGCGTATATATAAGTATATGGGATTAAGACATTTATTTAAAACAGTAAAATACTGCTTATGGTATCCCTAAAAATGAACAATAGGATCTTGAACCGGGGATGCTGTAGCTTCCAACCTTTTATCGTCCAAACCAACCTCTTTATCACCGAGAGAGAACACTCACGGGGGCACAGGACTGCACTTGAGATATTCAGGCCCATTATTTAAAATATATGCTGTTTGATTCAGGGTTAAAGGAATGACATGTCTGTTTTGAATGTAATGTTTGATTGTGTTCAACAATCTCCAAAAATGGTTTGCAGTGTCACGTTGTAAATGGTAGAAGGCCAGCTCAAGTTTGAGATAACCACTGATGTATTAAGATATTATTGTAGAATATACATATATGTACTGTACTATTTAACGGCTGTTTTCTATTTTGAATACGGGCAGTGGAGTACAATGAGTCAAGTCCGTTCTGGTGTCCCGCGCCATGATATTGCTGGAATGTTGCAAAAAGCGGCGTAAACCTAAACTCACTCACTCAAAATTTTGTATATTGTGCAAAGAACAGTGACATATTTTTCAATAATTCATATATATATATATATACATAAATTCTTCAGTTGGAAAGTATGATCACCCATACTCTACTAACCTAGCAATACTCTGCTGACCTAGCAATACTCTACTGACAAAACACAACGCTGTCCCAAAAGGTATTCAGCTTTATAGTTGCACGATAACAGGGATCGAAATCTTTGTATTGAGTTGTGATAATGACGGCTGCTTCTTTGCACGAAGTATTCCATCTCTCTTCTGAAAGACTTTCCTCAAAGCTGCTTTTTTCAACAGTTTTTTTTCTCGACAATTTTGACAAATGGGTGAAGGCTGTTGCAAGCTGGTTCCCTGGGTCTGTTGCGCCTGCGCTAGCAACAGACCCAGGGAACTAGGCTGAGTTTGTTGACTGGACAGAGAGTTATCGCCCGTGTTTCAAGGTCGCGTGAATCGGAACATTCCAGTACGTTTTCAGATATCTCATGCACAACAACGATAAGTGCTGAATGAGTGGTGCAGACGGCATGGTTCCCCACTTGTAGAAATTATGAAGCGCTTAACTTCAAGGTAACAGCCATTTATGTGAAAAGTAACATTCACGTAAAGTATATTTTGTACATGGACCTTTATTAAAATCATTTTATTATATTTGTGTCAGCACTGAACGGTGGTTTTCCGGGTTAGACACGATGGCCACTAGCTTAGTCTAGTTCCTCGCTTTCTTTTCAAATGAGTCGTGGGCAAGCTGGATATGACCAATGGTTTCTAACCTAGTCATAAGGAAAAACAGTCGGACATTTCCATTAAGTAATGGGGGCAAAAATGGCCGTCTGTGTGAGTAATATTTGATTTGTCCACTAGGTGAGACCTCGCTTTGTTGCGATATTCATTAAAAATAAAAAAAACGTTGACATTATTCCACATGAAGGTTACATCCACTGGGTTTTGGATCAAAAGCAAAAGCACGACCAGGTAGATTTCAAGTCGGTCTAGTAAAACCGGAGTAGTAAAATGTAACATTACGTTTAGCCGCGATGAAGTCCTACATTGAAAATATCACCCTACAGTACCCGGCGACTGAAGACACCTGTTCAGATTGAGGTGGCTGATTTTCCCTTTTCTCTCCCATGTATATTCTTTAGATTATTATCATATTTCCTTGGATTTGTAGCAGAAAGGTTGATAGCGCTATACTCCTTATTAAATCTGCTGTAGGTAACGTACCAGCCTTATATTTATTAAAAGTATTGGTAGAAAGAGCAGAGGCAACCCTTTATTTTGTTCCAGTAGACTTTACAACTGGATCAATTTTGGAAAAGTTATAATTAGTTTGCTGTCAATCATCTCACTATCAAGTTAATTGAGTAATGAAGATAAATAAAGTATGATTAACTTTTACACCGTAGGCAAGTAATCTTTATCTGTAATAAGGCTTCTGCATGAACCAAAATATATATTTTCTGGTTCTGTACCTTGTGTATAGGAGACAACAGCACAGAAGGGATCTAATAAGGTGGCACCTTCATTTTATCATTATATGACATGTGATATATTATCTGATAATGTGGCACAAGTAGTTTTGGGGAGGACAAAACTATTCCCTATAGAATTTCATTGGATTCTGACTACCAGACTTGTAACCACAGCTGTTTTGTATCAGTCCCCAAAGTTTGCTTTGAAAAAATATGAACAATTGAAGATTTTAATTGTTGGTAAGTTCAAATAGTATAGGAGTAAACATTAATAACTCCAGAATCTCCTTAGCTTCTAGCACTGCTATGTTACAGAATCTCAATGTTTTTAAGCAACATGATATAGTAAACCTTAAGTTATTATTAAAATCACTTAATAACCTCATTTTGAATACTTACAGCTATGTTGATGTAAAGTCAAAGATGAAGGAGCATGTCAACTGTCAAAGATGTCTGAGCTGTGGCCAACTGGAGAAACCAAGAATACATTTTTCCTCTACACTGGAGGTGTGATCGGTCTATTCTATGTAGTGGCAATAATGATTGGATTTTTACAGAGAAGATGCCAGGTAACAGATTCAAACAAGGACTGTCATGTTTATCTTTTATGTATGACTGTCTCCTCATTTTTGTACTGACAACTAGTTAGTAGTGGTGTATACAACAATACAGTATTGATATGTATTGTGGTACAAGGCTCACAATACAATACATTGATTTACAACTCGTGTGTCCCTATACATCTGATACATTATATGTTAAATTGATGTAAAAACATATTAGGGCAGGACACAAACCTGATATTCCTTCAAAAACCATTTGTTTTTGATATCTGAGAGAGGTATACACAATCTATACATGAAATGAAAGCTTGTGATCTGAGTATTAAGAAAAAAAATGATGTGGTGAAATTTATGTGGACATTTTCTTGTAAAAACATTTTTATGTCAAACCAATAAAGTCTGTAGAGAAACTCTGCCATGAAATGAGTCGTGAAGAAAACAGTACTACTAGTACTTCCTGCAGTTTAGCTGGGCCCCGTCTCGCATATCGCAATATACGTAGCTTTGTCGAACGTTAACGCGCGCAAAGGGAGCCGGGAACCAGCTTATTCCTGCAGTCTGCTGAGACCACTTCCTGTCCTAGCAGTGTTGACATTTGGAATTTGACAGCTTGTTAGATCTTTTTCCAAAGATTTTCATTCGAAGCATTGACAAGTCTTCAGATTTCTTCAATATCATTGTTGAGGTAAGTTGTTTTCTAATTGTGTACGTTTCCACAGAACCTTATGTTTCAATAATAGAAATTACAGAAGATTACCTGTGGGTTAGTTATGCACTAATCTTGTTTGATGATAAAATTTTGAAATGCATTTCAAATAGGTAATTTGTTATTGTACCTGATATTCTAAGGTATTTTCATGGCATTTTACATTTTTAAAGTCAACTGTTTCATTGACAGATTTCAAGATAACTAACTCTAAAGTTTTAACTGATGAAACTCCTTGAGAGGCCATTTTAAGGATGAAAATATTCATCAAATCCTATTCTGAGAATCTTATGCTTTATCTTTCTTTTGTGGTCCAATTATATTTCAAATATTATAAAATTATGATTTTATTAGGTTTTTGATGATTCTTTTTCAAAGAAGTTTTGAAAGCATGTACTGATAACATTCTGAAACCCGAAGAGGGCCACCCTGTATAAAATGCCTGGTCAGTGTAAGCATGTGACCTAAACATGTTAGCAATATTTCCCTACAACATAATATTACCCGATTGTGAACCTCAACTACCAAAACACACCAATTTTAGCAATAAATATGTTTTGCAGTGATTTTGAAAGAACATATGTTGATTATAAAAATGTATAAATGAATATTTATAATTTCTTCCTTAACGTATATAATTTCCCCAAACATAATTTTTATATAATTTTTTTTCACCAAAATATAAACACAAACTTATAATTTGACATTATTTAATTATTTTTATAAACATATGTGCATGCTGTCAAAATTTACTTTCACTAAAATACCTTTTAATTTTAATTTTGATTTTTTTGGTAAAATTTAACAAAAAAATTGATTGCAAAGTTGTTGTTTTCAAAACTGCGCATTAGATTTATTTATTTGGTAAAGTTTTACCTTAGTAGTTTCACATACATTCTTTTATTTATTAATAATATCTTGATTTTTTCAAATACAATGTACATATTTTTTTTAAAAATTGCTATCATTTTCATGTAGCATCATAATGAAAGCTTGTATTTTTAAAAAAGACATTTCCCTGTTTGAAATAGTTTTTTCTCTTGTTTTTATTGATACATTTCGAATGTAAACAGATTTAATGCTTAAACTTTGTCTTATTTCAGGTGCACATGGAATACAGATACATAAGTGCCCAATTCTGTCAAGATAGGTCAAGTCCAAAATTGAAGACTTTCATGTAACTTTTAGGTATGTATGTATTTCACAGTAGTTTCGCATAGTCATTTATTCAGTGATGAGATCCTAACTCTTTATTTTATCCCAAATTTTAATTATCACAAAAAAAATCACTTATTTTGTTGTGTCAAAATGAAATTTTGTGTTTAAGAATGGCATTTCTTTTCATGAAATGTTTTCCTCCCTGTAACAATGATATGTTAAATCTTTGAAGAAATGGAGCCAAAGCCAGTGAAGTTAGGACAAGTCCAAACAAGAACACTCTCTCATGAGCCTTTTAGATATATATATCTATCTAATAGTATCACAGAAGTTACACATACATTGACTTATTTGTTGATAAAATCCTACCTTTATTTGTAAGAAGTATTTGCTTTAAATGTTGCTCTTAGCCCAAATCATAATGACCTTTTATGTTTAAGAAAGGAATTCTCTTTATGAGTTTAGTTTTATGCCGCTTTTAGCCATATTTCAGAAATATCACGGCGGGGGACACCAGAAATGGGCTTCACACATTGTACCCATGTGGGGAATCAGCATGATGAGCAAACGCCTTAACCACTGTACTACCCCACCACCTATTCTCTTTATGAAATATCTTTTACTGTTAATAAATGTAAGAAGATTTAATGATGAAACTTTTCTTATTTCAGGTTAACTTCATGGACTCAAAGGTACCAAATCCAAAAGAGTAAACATTCATCTGCTGAGTACTGCATCATAATTAGTGCTCAAACAAATTTATCACCTGGAGAATCACAATCACTGCCCAATTGTGCCAAGACGATGTTTTTACCAGACTTGTGCAGTTGTTTGGAAATGATCTTTGTGGTCAGGATTTGCTTTATCACAGATGTTTCTTAGTGAAGATGGGACTGTTCCACTTGTGCATTTGCACGCAGAAATGGTCTTTAGAAGACCATTATGTCTGACTGATTGTCGGGATGATGTCACAATGGCCAAGGTTCTCGCACATCCCATAGGATCAGTTCCTACATTACTTTTCAATGAAGATGGATCAAGGAGGAAGACATCCAATGCCGATTTGACAGACAAATTAGAAGAAATTGTTGAGTGTTGACGATTTACCAGACTTTGACAAGAAACACACTGTCCACATTCGCGATGCAGTGGCAATATTGAGAAGTATGAAACCTACCATCACCCCCACCTTATATAGAGTCGCTGACAGTTATATGCGATATATGAGGCAGTGTTTCACAAGGGCTGATACTGTCCTAGATATGTTCGACCAGTATGACAATCCCAACTCCACTAAGTCTGCAGAACGTTCCTGAAGAGCTGTGTTATCAGGCAGACATATTCCACAGTGGAACAAGTTTCTTGGTGTATCTGAGAACATGTCACAGTTAACAACGTTTTGTGTACGAAAGTCCAAGTTGCTACAATGTCAACAGAACCACAAGGAAGATTGTATCTCTCAGGAAGATATGAAGATGGAATGGTGACCAAGTTGATCCCTCCCACTGGTGATGCTTGCATTGATAAACTTGAATGTTCTCAAGAAGAAGCTGATACACGCATGCTCTTCCACGCCATGTACTGCAATGGTGAGTTTGAAGATAGTCATACCCAAGGACGTATCATCATCAAGTCCCCTGATACAGATGTTCTCATACTATATATCTGCTATTGTCCACAAATGGAGCATGTCCGTGAAAACTGGAGTGTCTTCTGCAGTCACGGACAAGCACCGGTTCATTCCTGACCATAACATCTGTCATCTTCTTGGATCATCAATGTCATTTGCTTTGCCAGGAATCCATGCCTTTACTGGCTGAGATATATCATCAGCATTTTTTTCATGTTGGCAAGAAGACAGTCAACAAGGCTATGATGAAAGACAAAGATGTGTTTTCAAGTGATCAAGTTTTAACTTCAGGAAACCTTGATGCAGCAGTGGAGGTCTGCATGTGGGGATTCGAACCCGGGTCTTCGGACGTGACGAGCCAACGTTTTAACCACTAGGCTACCCCACCGCCCCGTTGACTAATAGACATTGAGCTTGCCAAACTTCCTTCATGCGAAGATAGCTTTCGACAGCACATTAAGCGTGTGAAGTGGCAAACCAGCATCTGGACAAGTTCTCATTGTGGTAAACCAGAGTTTGGTAACCTTGAAGATCTTGGCTGGACCAGGGTGAATGTATTGCTCACCCCACATTGTTTGAACATCAAACTGCTTCGGAAGTTCTTGACTGCCTTGTTTGCACCTGCTGCAAGTCCCCATGCTCCTCAGTGTGGTGCATTTGTAGACAGAGCAATCTGCCTTGTATTGAACTGTGTCCTTGGGCGGACAAAATTGCACTAACCCCATGAATGATCTTGGTGAACATAACCAGTGACAATGAAGAATGACCTGTGTAATAATCATAAATCTATTTGATGTATGACATGAAGATTGTAAAATAGAACTTTGAAACTGAAGAAAGGGAAAGACTTCCTTCCGTTTCCCCCATATTTGTTTGTAACATCACCGTGCCTGGGGCCCTTATCATACAAGGTTTGGCCCTATATATTGTAATTAATTTTGGGGATTTTAGGTATTTTTGTGAGTTCTCTAGTAATTGTTGTGTTAGGTTTTGTTCATAATTTTAGGATATATTAACTATACATTTTATTTGAGATGGAGGAATTCTTACCGAAGAAAGCAACAAACTTTGATCTCATGTGTAACTAAACCTGATCCGATGTGTAACTAAACCTGAAATTGGACGAGTCCAGTATGGAATGCTTGGTCAGTATAATTGTTTGAAATTCTTATTTGAGCTTATTCCTTCTCCTAGTTGTTATTACAATAACCTTTAACACCAGACATACTAATGCTTTACTAAAAGAACAGCAAATGAATCTAGTTTGAAGGATTGTTGGTTCCTAACACATTACACTTATAATTCAGTATCTTTAATGATGTTCTATTATAGAGATATTAATGTATCTTTATCTGTAATGATGATAGTGATGAGTGATTAATAGGTAATTTTGAAATTATAACAATTAAATTTATTATTCTTCTACTGTATCATACCTGGAAAATATTGTCAAGGAAGAGGACCGAAAATTACATTTTTTACCCAAATTTTCAAGCATGCAATGACAATTTTATGTCTAAATATTGGAATCACTATTATTTTTCTGTTGTACAGAAAATAACCTTTCATTTGATGGTGAAGTTGTTTGAATGGGGTCAATAGTTTGAAAATTAATAAAGATATTTGGAAAATTATGATTTTTAGTGTTTTTGACCCAAAATCCGGTTTTACCAGAAAGTGTCCTCGCGAAATATTTCCACATCATGTCTAATATTATTCTATAGGTCCTCAGCTTTAATTTGATATATAGATCATGTATACCTCTCAATTTGATCAAATCACCCCCCAAAAATGGGTTTGTTTCCTGCCCTATATGAATAGCAACAGAAACTGTTCAAGAGCAAGTTAAGAAGATTCTCTAGTACTGCCTCAATATAAGAATCTGTGCAGTGCCTCAATGCTTAGATGTTTCTCCCCTACCATATGCTATCTTTACTGTCAGAAAGTTAGAAACCATGATTCAAGGCTGTGCCAGGGGGAAAGGGACAGGTGGGAGTGGTACAAACTGCGAGGAATGTATGGTAGAAAAACTGGTCTTAATTAGGGAATACCAGTTGCTAAAATAATATCTGTCTTTGTAGGATAAGATAGATAAGAGGTATGTTTAATGTTTCTCCCTTTGTTATAGCCCAATGTTGTGGCACTGACAACCCCCGAAGAAGATGAGAGAGTGCATGAGTATATTCTGGTGGTGAAAACATCACTACTACCATGTAAGTAATGGAATAGCTGAGTGTATCAGGAATCTGCCAAGACATGTCAATTGATCTATATTCAGAAACAAGTGACCCAATTTTCTTTTAAATTCTCAATATTCAAAAGTTACGAATTCACCTGTCATGTTATTGTACGATTTATGATGTTGTGGCATTGTAGAGATGAGTTGTATTTTACTGATAACAGGATCATTACGAAGCAATAGAATGTAATGCTTGAAATGAAATTGTTTACAACAAAAACACTTTCTCAAAAACAGTTATCTTTACAGTTTATAAAATAGAAAAGGATAGACTATGGGTTTTGACTTGAATAATGTTGCATAAATAAATTGTCTTGATCTCACATATATATATCATGCTAGTGTATCAGGGCATGGATTCACCCCTGAGATTACATACCACTTACTTGTTGGCTTGCTGACAAAGTTAACACTTCGGTCATATCAGCAAGTTGTCCAAACTCAGATCAGAACCCCATCACAGAAATTTTATGGCTACAAATGGCAAGAGCACAACTCTTGCTTTAATGGACTAAAGTTATGGTCATACAAGTCCAGTTGAGACATGTTGCACATAACCTAATGGTACTGAATGTGAAACTACAAACTTCAGATATTATTAGACAAAAAAACAATCTTAAATTGACATTGTTCAGATTTAAGAAATGATGGGACTAAAAACTAATTTATCTCTTTTGCTTTACATCAATGGTATATTTAAGAATTCTGTTTCAGATTCTGGGTGTCCATCGACCACCACGGTTTCTGTCCAGCTTCATGGCCAGTTCCAGAACTCAGCATTTTTCCATTTGAAGAAGATGTCAGCCACAAAAGACATCCTCACAAGAGGCAGTACTGACATATTTGTCATTCATACATCAGGTATGTTTCTCTATGAAATTGGCCATTTCATGAAATGAGCAGATCTCTATTCCATGTAGTATAAAGTTACCTGAAATATTAAGGATGACTTCTTTTTGTACAGCCCTTCATTATTAATGATACAGTAGGCGCATACTTCTTAGGAATCATTTTGGACTGTGCCTGGGGGTCATATGAATACACAATGCCATTTAGAATGTGGTCAAATGTAACATGTTATATTTGGGATTACACTTTCTCAGTAAAGTACAGATTCTAGTACTTTTGTTGGGTTGAGTCCCATCCGGTATTCGAACCCACAACCCAACCTAATCGCCAGCATACAGAGTCCACCATCTAACCTACTCAGCCACTGCAGCATCCACGTTGGTCATGTGCACATTGAAGTATTGAAAACAACATCACAGACCCTTATAGAGCGTATAATCACAAATGGCACAATAAAAGTTCAGACTCTGATAAAAGCTATGTCATATTTACATCACTATAACTATGTTTATGTTGTGTTGATGCCACAGGAAGTACGGACCATTGGTCAACCATTTCCTTCTTAAAATTTGGTATGGATACATGAGAATGCATGTGGCATAATGCATCCTTCTTTAGTCCTCTGGTGCCCTTGAAGCAACTGAGTATTTGAAATGCTGTATTTTCTTGAGTATAGTGGGTACCCCCCAAAAATGCGCATGTAGCTACATGCTCACATTCATGAAAACGTCATGTTGACATATTATAGTCAAATTTCAAGAAATATTACTTTTAACAAGTCAAAGTAAGGCATTTAGGATAAATGTATTAGAGCTGTGACAATATATCGTAGTATCGATAATCGTGATACTTTATCTGACGATAAATATATTGATACGTTTTTTCGTATCATGATATGTATCGTTGACCTTAAAATTGTTAATTTGCATCAGATATTGACGGTTATGTGAAAATGTCTTGCTATTAAAATATGATTTTTTAAAGAAAATAACTAAAGAAAGCATATCGTGATATGCATCGAATCGAATCGAATCGAATCGAATCATATCGTTCCCAGATATCGCGATACGTATCGTATCGTGAAATTTCTGTATCATCACACCTTTAAAATGTATGCATATTCTGTCAAATAAAATCGTTTCATAGCATCAATAGTGGTAAACTGACTTTGGTTGCTGTAAATAACTGTGAGCTGGTGCATAACTTCACACACAATTTGCTGAATTTATTGTAAACAATATGATTGATTAAAAACATAAATCAATATGTACAGTTTATAAGCAGACAGTGTAATTACATGTTTAAAATGTGTATTTAAATGCAGACTGTTTTTTTAGTGTTACATCATGGTAATTACTTCGTATTCGAATAAATATAATTTTCTACTGACAATAAAGTTTCTCTGAATTCCGCATTTGTAGGGAGACATGTAATCAATCTACCAGTGGAAGGTTGCTCCCTCCCATACACTCCCCTGCAACTCTGCGGTTGGTAGCCCAATGGGACACCGGTGATGGAAGACAAGGCCCACTCATATCTTACTGCATAGGCCCAGGGCCCTCATCAGATAATCCAAAATGATCCCTGACTTCTATGGAAGTCAATTCATTCATTTGCGGGATGATATTTTTAATATTTCTGTGATTATAATATTAATATTTTTTAGATGATCTAGGAGAAATTACAGCAGTTGGAATTGAAATGGTGAATGAACTTTCTGTCAAGTCTGCATGGTAAGTGCTCTTTTAGCAGTGTTATTTCTCATGAAATGTTGCTATAATGTTAAAATCTTTGGCTTAATTAAAGAACCTGATTTCATGGAAAGTTATCTGAAAAGCTATTATTATGACTCACAAAAATTGCATGGATGGTGACTTTTCTCAAGTACTTTCACCCATGAAGTTCAATTTTGATTGCATGGCAACCATTACTGAAACCATTTTAAAAGATATTGGCATTTCACTTTTTCCCTGTGGTGCTTATACGATGGTACGGTACTAGTGGTGGTTTGATTTACTGAAATAATCGAAGATTGGTCGCAATGACAAAACGACCAAGCAATCGATCATGTTTTCTCATAATCGAACACAAACAATTTTGGAACACAATGTTTGCAATACAGGGGCGTAGGAACGGTTTTCAGAGCAGGAGGGGCTAATTTATGAAAAGTATTGAAAATCAAAATGAAATTGTAGTTATGGTAAGGTAGATATGGTTTCGTCTTGAAAAAAGTGGGGGGGCTAAGCCCACAACCCACCCACCCCCCATTCCTACGCCCCTGCAATAACAATATTTTTTCACAAGGGTTAGTTTTGTCTGTTACATTTCACAAGCACTACAAGCTCGTTCCAAGTCATGAGTGAATTTATCTTAAAGACTCCAGGAAATTCATGTTCCTAACATACTAGTCATCCTTTAAAGATGTGAAATGTGCAAATGCATTTTGTGCAGAAAACGAAAAAAACTATATGTTTTTTCTTTGTTATTTGTGCATTAACAAACATAACCAGGAAAATTTATTGTATGACGCTTACCAGTTATTTTCGAAGATTGATGGATTGTAATGAACTAATCATCAATTATGAGATTTAAACCAATTCCCAACACTATACGGTACTAACAGGGATCACGTGAATATGCTCGGTGACTTGGTGGAATGATGGAACTTCCATTTAATTTAATATGCATATTAGCAGTCCGGAAAGGAGTAATATTTATGACTGCATTGGTTATTGATTTGTTTATTATATCAGTTATACATGTTATATCCTCTCTATAGACCCTCTGCAGTCTGGAGATTGTTCATGTTAATTCCTTGCACTGTATTTCCTCATTAGGAGACCATCATGTCTGGAGGTGTATTCTCCAGAGTTGTGTATGCTATGGTCATCTGCTCAGCACATCCCCAAGATGTTGTGTGTGAAGAAACTTGAAACACATGTCACACTGACTGCATCTGTATCAAGGACCAAAACCTTCAGGTGATATAACTTTGCACAACCTGAATTTCATGTCTTTAAAATTCTGGACTGTGCTCCACATAGTACAACAGATATAGCTGAGAGACTTCACTGAAAAGACCTGTGTTCACACGTTTGTTATATGCCTATATTGTTGGAAATATTATTAAAACCTCAGCTTCCTGGAATGCATGGTACTGTTACCGAAAAAATTCAAGTACTACAGCAAAACATTTTGGATCATGGAATGGAAACATTGTTGTCATTTTCCCTTTTACTGTGAAACATAAAATGCCTAAAGAGATAGATTGGTAATAATCACATTGTAAGTCAGCTGACTTTGTTACAAATTATCTACTGAAAAAAATACATTTTCTTATTTGTCTTTTTTTCTAGTAAGACACTTTTTATACCCCCGCTACGAAGTAACGGGGTATATAGCGTTCATTCTGTCCGTCCGTCCGTCCCAAAACTTTGTCCAGAGCATATCTCTTAAAGTTTACATGCTAGGTTTACCAAACTTCACACACATGTTAATCATTACCCATTGATGTGCCTTTTGCTATTTTAATTCTTTTTCAGAATTTTGTTTTATTGCTGTTTCCATGGAAACACGACTTAGTGCCAAATGTGTTTGATGGTTTTGTCCGGAGCATATCTCTTAAAGTTTACATGCTAGGTTCACCAAACTTCACACACATGTTAATCATTACCCATTAATGTGCCTTTTGCTATTTTAAAGTTTTTTCAGAATTTTGTTTTTGCTGTTTCCATGGAAACACGACTTGGTGCCAAATGTGTTTGATGGTTTTGTCCGGAGCATATCTCTTAAAGTTTACATGCTAGGTTCACCAAACTTCACACACATGTTAATCATTACCCACTGATGTGCCTTTTGCTATTTTAAAGTTTTTTAGAATTTGTTTTGTTGTTGTTTCCATGGAAACATGACTTGGTGCAAAATGTGTTTGATGGTTACCTGGCCACTGCGTATCATCGAAACTATACATGCTAGGTTCACCAAACTTAATACACAAGTTAATCATAACCCACAGATATGCCATGTGCTAAAAAATAACAATCTTCATCTACGTCCACTTCACTGTGTGCAACAAGTTCAATTGTATGTCAGGTTTCCACGGAAAACACAAAAAAATAATGTTTCCATAAATTATTACTGTAATCAATCAGTACATGGCCAAACTATTATCTAACATGTATATAAAGTTTAGTAGAGTCAAGGAGAAAGTCTTGTGAGCTGCTGATCCTTGTCACATTATATATAGCAATATCAGTCATTTCCATGTCCCAAAGTGGGAAGCGGGGGTATGTGAGCTGTGCTCGCTTCTACACTTGTTTTTATCTGTAAGATCTTCATCAAGAAGTTGTTTTTGCGTGGATTAATGGTGTAAAATGGACATGGATTTCTGTTTGAACTCAAGCATGTTTGATAGTTTAATAATAGGTAAATGAAGATAACACTTTGCCCCTGTTGAGTGCTGAAATTGTTATTTTTTCAAATAAAGACCTATGATCCAGTCACCCTTTTATTGTTGAGGGGAGCTGTTAAGCTTTAATAATTTCACATCATCAAAGCTCACTGAGTATGTGAGGTAACCTGACCAATCTTCAGTCTCTGGTATGTATTTATTAAAACAAATCATGTTTGTTGCAGTGACAAGGCGCTGAAGTATATGTCCAACCTGTGTGTACAGCATCAGTGGTTTTCCATCGCAGTATGTTCGGTCAGATTTGGTGCATTTTCTACAGTTGTACATCTGATCCTGTTCTTTTGTATGCTGGCTGTCCTTCTTGCTGCCAACCTCATAGCATTCCTAATGGCGCAGGATACAAGCACTGTGTTCAGCCTGACTAAAGATGAAATTATTGGATGTGTCCTTGTTACTATTGTTGCTGTCTCATTATCATGGACTCTAGAGATTCTACTGAGAAATGTGACCCCCTCCTCGAAGTTAAGGAAGCCTCTCACCTTTAATGGTTTACAAGAGTTGAAAAAGGAAAACATAGCATTGGAAACGTCTTACAAAGTAGATGACTCTGCACTAGATGACACAATCATTGAAAATATCCCTGCCAAAGATGTTGATGATGATAGAATGAGACATACAAGACACCAGAATTTGCAGCTTATGTTGGGAGAGTCTGTTCCTGGTCCTGATAATTTTAGGATTGCAGCTGACCAGAACACAGGTCATTCAGATGCACACATATCTGCTCTACAGCTTGCTGCTGACGTCTCTGAAGATGATAAATTCTTCGTAAGTTCCAGTTCGGACAAGACAGAGTTTTGCACCAACATGGAAACTTTCTCTGATGACACCTCCAGAAGTATATCTGTTCCAGAAAGAAGGTATGGAAGTGGAGATGGGTGGCAAGATGGTGAGATACTTATGCAAAATGAAATTATCCAACAAGCTAAAACTAGACATGAATTCCCATCAGATAAGTCACCTCAGTCTAGTCAGTTAATATGTGTATCACAACCTCTGAACATTCCATCTAGCTATCCACAAGAGACCAAAAAGACTGAACATGTGGACATTCCCTGTGGTTGTTTACTGGAATGTAGTGGTATTACTGATGTGGAGAAGTCGGAGTTTGCCCAAAACCTCTTCCAAGTACTGATAAGTGAATCTCAGTTCTCAAATCCTTTTTATCTGGCAGAGCATTATGCTGGGATTCTGCTGTCTTCTACAGGCCTGCTTTTTAATCAACCAACCCTTGACATCAAGTTTATTGAACAATGCCTTCATCAACTTCAGCACTCTCTGAATCACAGCGTCTTATTGCTTGTGAATAATTTTCCAGACAACTTTCAAGAACATGTTGAGAAATCATCGCCAACTATCACAAGCTTAGCTGCCACTCAGACTGATACAGAGAGTTCAGATATGATGGAATATATCTCAATGTTTGATCGTCTGAAGCACAACATTCCCTATTTGGGACAGACTCTTGACAGTCGTGCTTCTGTTACTGTGTGGGTCGACAGCTGTATGTCTCTACAACAAATACAGAGAAATGCAGGCTACAGTACCACATCGCTCAAGGATGGTGAAGATACAGAAAGAAAAACTGATTCTAAAGAAACAGAAGACAGAAGTATATTCAAGACAGTTCAGGTGGAGTTACCACTGATATCAACCAGAAAAGACAGTTGTTTGATATGTACAGATGTGTCAAGCCAAAATATACATCTTTCAGGAGCTGGTAAACTTGTGACCACATGGTACTCCAAACCAGGAAGTTATGGTAAGAGATTACTTGATGCAAGTAGAATAGTTGGCAGCAACAAGATGTTACTGACCCACTCCCTACTTAAAGGATTATCACTTGTGATGATTCGGAACTCTTTCTGTTATGTACTGGAAATGTCTCAGATTGAAATGTGCTGTGGTCAGCTTGATGTTCAAGAACTCAGGAAACACCTGAAAAGAAGACTCAGTGAGATGATCTATTCCTTCGTGTGGAATGTCATTTCTCTCTCAGGGGAAACTGGCATGGTAGCACCAATTGATGAGTACACCTTGACAATAGAGATTGTTGCTGCTGTCATCACCTATTATGTATTGAGTGAGGCTGTGGAAGTTTTGAAAATCCAGGAGCATATGAAACAGGTACAACATCAGGCTCACATCATTACACGTAGGGTCCTTGAAGTGTCAATAACAGAACTTCATTTTGAACTTGAGCTAGACAGAACTGTAAAAGACCTGTGTGAATCTATAATGAAGACTGCCTCAGATGAATTGTGGGCTGATTTTCAAGATCATCTGTATGTATTTTCAGAGAACGTATTGAAACAGACAATGCTAGATCTCATAACCAAAATGAATGATGATTGTCTAGAGAAAACACATGATCTTGAGCCCAACTGTGAGCTTCAAATGCTTCAAGAAGCATCATCAGGATGGGTCAGTGATCTTGATGAACTACCCTTGCATCCAGATGTTCTTCTAGCGCAGGGTCTCATCTTCAAATTTGAAAATGAACACCTGAGTCTGTGTGACTTTTTTCGGTCTTTGTCAGAATACAATGAAGCAGAATGGGAAGTTCGCAAACTGTGTACAACACTGGCAAATACTTCAGTGATAGATATCCTGAATATGGTTCAGAAAGAGACACTTATGTACCGTGAACAACACAAGAAGGCAACAGTAGCAGCTGTGAGAGATAACCTTGACCTACACCTGCTACAGAGTGTGCACTGCTATGTAGAGAAGATACAACTGTCTTCACAACTTGTCTTGCAGGAAATCTTTCAGCAACTTCTGGCCAGATATCTTGTCGAAAAGGCGATTATGAAAGCAAAGTTGAGCTACAAGAGAGAATGCAAGGTAGGAGTATTGGAAGTAACCTTTCACAAATGTGACAAGTACCTCACTTAGAAGGTTTTATATATACGAAAACAGTGTGGCAGTATAAGATTGTGTATTTTGTTTGTTTGTTGTTTAATGCTGCACTCAGCAATGATCCAGCAATATGGCGACAGTCTGTACATAACTGAGTCTGTATGTGATAATGTGTATGTGATAATATTCCTTTGTTTTAGGGACAGTATGAACAGGTTAGCCAGCACAACCAAGGAAATGAATCTGTGCTTAAATCATCAGAAATAGTGGAACTTGCTCAAGGTAAACATGTGAATCAGGGTTAAATCTTAACTTTTTAAAGCACAAGCAAAAGACTGCTTGTGACTTTTTAATCAATAAGCAAAAGCATAAAAATAATTCCAAAATCAATAACGTTTATTTTTCACAACCTTAACTAAATGTGTTAAATGATGACACAAGTCAATGGTCAAGTCAAAACTTTAAACTTTAAACTATTACTATCAACATTTTACATGTATGTCTGAACATGTAACACCGACACTGCCTACCGCTTTACTAGATTTCTCGGTGACCGTCGTCAGTTTTCTTTTTGTCAGGACTTATCCCCAATTCCTCACCACTTTCCCCTTCAGTCTTCCATTTAAAGTAGTTTCTTATCATATTATTTGTAATAATATTCGATCATAGATGCAAAATCTGACAAATGCACAGGTTTGCTAAGGTCCGCCATCATTGAATCTGAAAATCCAGATGTTATACCAAGCATGTGTTTGGCTATAAGTTCTGTGGATTTTATATTAAAAATCCATCGTTAATTGTCATCAATAAATATAAGGAACTAACTCCAAACTGAGTATGACAATGTTTTTATGAGACCATTTTCATATTTTTTCTGATTTAAATAAAAACAAACAAACACGGGACACTAAAAAAGTCGGCATTTATTAGAGGAATTTAGTGTATTAGCGTCCATTATTTTCAACCCTTGTGAATGCATAACTATAAACATTATTCATGACAACTTCAGTGTGTTAGAACTAAACACATTTTTTAATTTTTAATGCCTCACCCAGTGACGTCAAACATCTTAAGGGGTCTCGATGGGCGTGCCAGAAACCGATGATGGTGGGGTTCATTTGATGGATTTGCCCCGACTGTGTTGGTCCATCAGTAGCATGCCTGTACTTGTGGGTATCGCCAAAGGGGTAGACCAGTGTTTCCACTGGCAGTTTTTTACAGCTGGACATTGTGACTGGCTAGCATTTCAAATACCGGTCATTTATAAATTTACCAGTCAAGTGATCATGCTTTTCATTGTGCGTGAGACCTTGCCCCCTAACAACCAATCAGAAATGTAGAGGGTATTGAAATGTGTCAGTGCTGCTATTTTTAGCCTGGAGTTTTCCAAAACTGCTGTTTTTTATTTAACATCTCAATGTCATTGTGAAAACATAATCTTTTTCGAGGAGAAATAAAATTGACAGAGGTAATTAGAAAATTGATTTTAAAATTTGCCGGTCACGATGACCGACAGCCTTTGAAATTACCGGACATTCTAACTTTGTATCAGTCAAAGTCCAGCATATACCAACTAACAGAAACACTTTAAACATGCAAGTTCTGAATACCTTTGGCTCAGTCTCTATTTGGAACAAACTGTCCTTGATTAATTTTTTGATAATATTCCTCAAGTGTTAAAGGATTGTGACATTAATGCTTTTTTTTAATACCTTGTTCCACAGATCTGAAACCAATCAAGCAATACCTCCAGTATGTGAAGATGGAAAGTAAGCAAAGAAATGAAAAGGAACTGAGAGACCATCTCAAGAAAACTGCCAGAAAACACAAGGAATATGTCTCAATCAATCTACAAAACAAGGTGGACTCCTTCTATGTGACAGATGTTCTGCCCAGAGAATACACAGAGGAAGAACTATATGTTGTTGAATGGTTTTTGAGTGGTGATCTACACAATGTACTGCCATTTTCGATCAAGCCAGTCCTGATTGTTCTGATGATTCTCCTTACACTAGGTGCCATGACTTACTTCATCATGACTGGAGCACAACTGACAACTATCCAGGCCCAAGAGTGGAGCTGCATGTTTCTCATCAGTTACGCCTCTCTTTGGATTTGTTTTTGAACCCCTGAAAGTTCTTTTAGTAATGGCGTGCATGAAGGATAAGTAAATTATGGGTCCTGAAATATGAATGTTTGCATGGTATTCTATGCATAATGATCATGGACTTATAAATAAAAGCATACAAGTTCCATCTGTAGGCAGTTATTGAGTGACAGGTGTTTTTGGTTGTTAACATTATTGCTCAGTGCAACATTGAGCAAGCAGTCAGTTCTTTCAATAAGTGTTAGTCTTGGTTATTCAGGGTTGTCACGGCCTGAAAACCCTGAAATTTGAATGTTTTGCTCTTAAATTCATTAAAGCCATGAAAAGGTCTTACCGGTAATTACCAGTGATGTGCCATGAAAAGACCCTAAATGTTTACTCTTCAAAATAAATTAGGGGAACTTCATTTTCAATTTACGATTGAAAAATTGGGAGGTATATCGGAGTCAATCAGTGTTGATATGATAATATTGAATATTTTGAGAGTGCATCACCACTTGCACTTCATTACGACCATAGTTGTTTGTCCAGTAATCGCTCTTGAAAGATGATTGGTGTATGACGTAAAATTTGCATGTATACGATTTTCATTTTCCAACGAAAAAACCCGGCTAGAAACAAACACTAACGACTGTGTGATGCAAGATGATTGTCAAAATGAATGGTCTGCAGTGATTTATCAACCTTCTTGAACAACGTCAAAAACAAGAATGACACCCCATGCAAATGTATGGGGCTACAGCGTTGTGCAGGTGCCTCTCATGCGTTGTGGGGTGATAAAGAGAAATGGTGGTGCGTTCATAAGATGTCTGTCTTTGAAAAGTTTGTTAATGCTTATACTTCCTATCCAGATTGAAAGTTCAGGTTCCCCTATATAAAAAAGTTGTCAAAATGTTAGGAATTTTCAGGAAACTATTAAATAAAAACTACCTTGCAATGCCAACATGTGTATTAATCTCCATCGTAGTGTAAAACATTCCCAGCACAGCGATGTAGCTAAGAGTTACTTCCCTTTGATGATAGGTCTCCACAGTCAACCAAACCCTTGTTTATCTGACTACTTACCGGTACATCTTATGTGTTTCTTTAAGGCCTTAAGATTGTTGATTAGGCTTTGAAAACGGAATAAAAAGGTCTTAAATTTCATAGCTGACTATCAGTACAAACCCTGTGGTCAGAACAAATTCTTTTTGTTTGGAAGAGAAGCACTCATAAAATATCAATTACTGCGCCAAGTTTACAAATTGTTTGTGATGCTTCTACTTGTGTCAAAGCTGTAATGTTCTGTCAGTGTCATAAATTTGAACTTTTTCCCTATACCAGACAAGACCTAACAGGGTTTGTTTCGGTTCCAGAGTCTGAGAAATTAGAACATGCAGCTGGAATTAGAAGAAAACTGAAGAAGCCATAAAGTATACTGCTAGTACTGGAAGGCTAAAAATTGCATAAAGGGTAATTGAGTAAAATAGCTTTTTAAGAACTTACACATCACTTCCATTACACTTCCCCAGAATGAACAAAAATGAACACAAAATTTACATACTTGTTTAGTGTACAGAATATTCCCAGTAGTTGCAAAGTCAGAACCTCATGTCACTACCATTTGCAATACATCTTGGCTGTTCATTCATGCCTTTTGTTTGAAATATTCCTGCTGACAATAAGATAAGATAAGATGAAACATATTATTATCCCGGAGGAAATTCTTTTTGTATGATGGCTGCATTAACACTAACAGTAATGGAAACCACATGTGCATTCTGACCAGACTGAAGAAGTTCAATGGACTGATGATGTTCAGTTGTGCTGGTTGTTTTCACCAACAAGATGGGGGCCACAATTGATTTATCAATGTCTTTTATACCTAATGCCTCCTTGTGCGTCTCCAGCAAGTGGACGTTCATGTATCATGTGTCACTTTTTTCGTGGTTATGATCTTATGTTATAGTTAGAACACATTATCTGTCCAGTAATATTAACACAGCACTGTTTCAGATTGGTTCTGAATTCTATTTCAAGAACAGTGACTAATTTGTAATACAAATTTCCTGATGTTTTTATGTCCAGATTTGGTACTGATATATAAAAGAATGTCCTATGAAAATTGGATAAAATGATGAAAATGACAAACTGTCATTGGTCTCAAGCATACTGCTGCTTCATCTGTATGAAATAATGTGAAAAATTGTTTTAGTTACCACAATGACAGTTTTGATTTGCATCTGAATCATTTGGCTGAAACATGATTCTTGACATTTTCAGTAGATTTTACTTAGACTATCATCATCCATAGCTAAGGTTGAAAGATTAAATTTGGAGGCTTCAGACCAGTGGCTAAAGCTGCACTGGGGATATGTTCTGCCTGAGGATTCCCACAGGATATGAAGCAGCCCAAGCTATATGAGTTTGTTGGAAAATTGTATGTATGTATGCGTTCTGGTTGAATGGTTCAAGACCACAGGTTTTTGGGGGTTAAAAAAGGAAATTACATCAGAGTTTGGTTCTCCATATATCCAAGGGTTGATTCCATAAAGTGGCAGTGTACTGATTAAGTCAAGTGTTTGGTTTCTATTTGATCATGTATTTGAATTGATCAGGTGTCTTTCCAACATAGGAGGTTCTTTATGATTTCTAGAGCTGTAAAGCACCAATTGTTTTGGAAAATGTGTATACTTCAGTTTCACTATAAGCTATAAGATTGCAGGAGGGTGGCCCACTTGTCTAAGTCACAGAAAGTCAGTTTACAGTTCTGTCCCTTGACATGTCAGGTCATGGATTCGAATCCCATTTGCCAAGAACATGTTTCTTGGCTTGTCAGCAGCACCATGTCTATGGATTCCACCAAAATGGTAAACTTATAAGGCCAGCTTCACCTGAAGCTTTCCTCTGACATCAAGCTTACACACTATTAAAAATATAACTGGTGTACTGTTCATTGCAGCATTAAAAAGCCAATTAACATTAAGATTGAATTCATAATTTCAACATGATCTTAACAAGGTTCCAGTCAGTTCAGAGTTTTCTGTTTCTGTTATTATTTCACAATCTCTTGAACTTCTGTTCAAGTTGGAATGTGCGAGTTTGTTGTTCAAGTGTTCTAATCTGGTGATAGACTTTTTTGCTGTGAAGATATATGCTGTTGATTAAATATCTCAGTGTTTTATCTGGATAAGATCACTGTTAATGTAATTGACTATGACAATACAATAAACAACAACCCAAGAGAAGCCAATGAATGTGAAAACAGTGTTGTTTATGTAACTTGATAATTGGCGTTATTTGTTAGTAATTTAGCACAATTTGTCGTCCAGGCCCCCGGTTATGATTTTCTGGTGTATGTTAACTTGAAGTGCCTGGCAAGGAAAAGTATAGACTTGATCTCATAAAACAAATCCCCAACACTATCAAAACTTTGCAAAGTGAAGGGAAAAAACACCTCCACTATGTTCCCATATTCAATACATTACCATTGAAAGCCATTTCCTTTTTGTTTCATTATTAACCAATATGAAACATGGATGGAATCTTTTTTGTCCAGCAGTCTACATTGTCATTGAAATTGGCCAAGAATTTGGAAAAGAGTTAACCTCTCACTAATTTACACAAGCTATTTCATCCCAGGTATATTATGACTGACTGACTGACTGTGTTTGGTTTTACGCCGCTTTTAGCAATATACCAGCAACATCACGGCGGGGGACACCAGAAATGGGCTTCACACATTGTACCCATGTGGGGATTCGAACCCGGGTCTTCGGCGTGACGAGCCAATGCTTTAACCATTAGGCTACCCCACCGCCCCAGGTATATTATGAAGATACATCTGTTCATAGTTAGTAAGTATCTCAATTTTCTATGCAGATAATATGTCTTTTTTCTGCTGTACTTTGGAGTTGCTGCAGTGAATGATATTTTTAACAATATAATTCAGTCAGAAATAAAACATATATATATGCAAAATGAATTTATTCATCATTCAATTACTTACCAATATTTACAAAGACAATGTGTTCTGTTCAAAAGGGTCACACAAAATAAATAAGATTTGGGGCAAAATATTAACACCAGACTTTAAGATTTAATGAAGATAATAAAATCAACAACATTTTGCGCAGAAATAAAGAGCAGAATATTACACAGAAGTGGAATCAAGTGTGAATATGTTGATGAGGTGATGTTCACAGCTCGTACGCAAGTCGAGTCCTTAAGACAAACAGAACATTCAGAAAAGATGGGGAAAATATAGAAACATTTACATTTCACCTCGTCTATACCTCAGTTAGAGAGCTACAGTGTAATCAACATTTTACAGTGTTCTCATATAAACCGTTCCATGTTCTATGCAAATCAGACTTCTGATAACTTGATTGCACATGTACAATATTTTCTACCTCAAGTTTAGTGCCCCAGATTCTGTAATCATTAACTGGAATATCCCCTGAACCTACTAACATTACAATGTGCCTTTATGTTCAAAATGACCCTATTTCTGAATGACCTTGTTCTTAACAAGAGAGAAGTACCAGGTCAAATACTATATATTTCTTTTCTTGCAAATCGTATTGATTTATAAATTTCCATATGTCAGTTCTGAGCATTTAATGAAAAAGGATGATTTATGATTTGGCTGAAATCCTGCATTTCTGACTTAAAATTTCAGCATGCTCACTACTAAAATGACAAATATCTTGTTAGGATGACTTTGTTTCAAATGGAGCTTCATTTTGAGTGATAACTTGAATTATATCCTTTATTTCAACAAAAACACTGACTGCACAGTCGGAACATATACAAAAAATAGTGAAAGTATATATTTCAGCTTTGCTTACATATTGTTTTAATTAATTAAGAGCTACCGGTACCTGGAAATCATTTGAATGATAATTTCAATGGATGTGTTAACATAAACAAATCAACAATGATTATTCAACATATATGATCAACATGTGAAAACAAGAACATGAAAGCACTGTTGCTATTTACAATGAACACATACTACAATACAATGACATCTCAATGATAAATATCTTCCCATCAACCAATCAAAAAAATAATTCAGAGTTCCAGTTTTTAAGATCAATTTTAAGGTTTTATTTTTATTGTTAGAATGCTCAGCAAATGTTCTTGTGACATAATTGTCCTAAAAATGCGCTTTAAAAGTGAACAAGATATCAAGTTAAGCACAATGGACTCAATGTCTGGACAGCTTTATGTTGTATCACATTAGTGATCAAAATAGCTATCCAATCAAAGTGTCCTGTTTCATAGGGCTTCATTAACGCATGCTTATGGTGTAGCGATGTCATACAATGGACTCTGCTTTTAGAGAGATTTCTTGTGATTACTGAATATATTTTGTTGCCAATTTTCATCTATGGCAAACTTAATTTTAGAAAAGAGATACGATGCAGTGGATAATCAAAGATGATCCCCTACCAAAAGTCGGTTCTTACCTGTGCTTATTTGAATTGATGGCTTTACTTTCTCTCATGCTCAATGATCATACTCGGGTGGGAGACAGATAGGAGTACCATGAACATAGGGGAAATAAGTTGCTTATCAAGGAGGTAGATCTGAAGTGTGATGGTTTGATGTATTTTATGAATACCTTGATAATTGATAATGAGGACAAAGCACAAGCTGATGCTTAAATCATGAACGGATCTGTGATATGGTGATCATTTTGCAATACACAGTACGCAGCAGCAGTAAGTAAGATGCGGTGGTCTGGTCTGTGTTTTACCCTTTGTAAGATTCATGCCATCTAATGTACTCCCCTGAACCTTACATACATCACCCAGTTAGGGCTAACAGTTATATCTCCAGCCCAGTTGGCCTCACCCATCCTGGAATAACTTTGATGCAACAACACTTCCGCACTTCTCGAGTATCCAAAAGCATCAGCACTTCCAACAAGGAAATGGTAAATTATTCAAGCAGTACTGGCAAAAAGCTGTGTCCATGTATGCATTCCTGACAGAGCAGAACATCTGTGACCAACTCCAGTAGTTGATGTTGTATGTGTGCCATAAAGCAGGTGAATTACCTGCCAACACTTGTCCAGCACCTTTGCATAAACCAACAGTGACCAGAACATGCAAATGAACATTCAGAATGTTCTTCTGAATTACCAGATGCACTTGTCACTGATGACCCACATGTATGCTCACAAAATAGTCCAAAGTTTTTGTAAACGAGCCTGGAATGTTGGACACAATTCAATGTCAATGTTGATTTTCTTGAAGGTTCAGTACTGCTGGTACAGAAATGAGTATCAGCATTGCAAAATGCCATATCCGATCAACTGAAGCTCATTTTTTTAAGGGAAGGCGTACGACACTGCTGCACCAGGTTTTGTGGCTTTGACTCAAGGTCTATCTATTGGTACGACCCAGACAGGGCGTCATAGAAAATGATTCTTTGGAATGGGCCTGTATTGACAATCAGATGTATCCAAACCAACAAATGTGATCTTGTCTCTTTTGAAAAAAACGAATGAAATTGAGATAAGGACAAACTTTATTGATGAACAACTTCTTTATTCGGATGATGTGACGCTTCAATACAGATTCTTATATCGTTGTCAAGCAAGTAATCTAATTACCTGTATCGAAATGTCGCATCATCCAAATAGAGAAGTTGTTTATCCATAACGTTTGTCCTTATCTGGTTCACCAACTTCTAAACATGCCACTCAAAGAAGGAATGAATGACAATTTTTATATCATTGAATATCCTGTCCCTTTTTGACACAAACTTGATTAACAAAAGTCAGGAAAAGCACGGCAAATATGTCAAACCATGCTTTTGAAATGTCATGCCTGAATCATAAGATCCAAGTTGTCCCACTGCATTGAGGCAGAGGTTTGGAACCTCACAATCTTTTGACTGACTTTACAGAGAGTGCTGGATTTGGTGCCTGGATAAGGAACACAGCCCTTCTGACACTCTGGGTAATGCAGAAGGCTGCAGTGTTGTGGAGTCTACACATTCTCCGAAAATAATTTGGTTTATTCTACTAGGCAGAAGTCCCATTCACTGTCAGAACTGCAGGTAAAAGGGGCAATGGCCTTGAGCTGATGATGAACCTAACTAGCCTGGCTGTGCCAGGATTACGTGAACCCTCTTTGCTGCATTCATCTACTTTTATCTGCAAATAATAATAATGATGATAATGTTTCATTCAGCTACCAAATTGATAGTTTGTTGTCCCATCCTTGCTCATTTCATGGCTCAGATGTTTACATGTTAAAATTTTTTTTGTTAATACACCAAACCGGATACCTCTATCATGACTTTCTGTGAGCTCACTCATGGCCACATGCACTAGATGCAACAACAGTGCACACAAAATGACTACCAAGGCGTCTGTATATACAACAATTCATGATCTGGACAATGCATGAAGGAAACATATTGCTCTTCAACAGAATGATGTGATTGATGATGTTATGAGAAATTTACAAGTGCATTTTCTTGAAAACAAAATATATACATCTCATGGTTGGGATGGGGATTAGGGGAAGAGATACATAGATTTTTAACAAAGATGATATTTATCCAGAGACCATATAGCAGTATATGGTCTTTGATTTGTCATATTAAGATTGTAACATGGTAATGATATTCTCATAGAACTAAATCAAAAAGTTCTTTCAGTGCCATTTCATCAGCAATATACATGGGTCCAAGTAGAAGATGTGATCACTGGTCCCAGTAAATTGCTGATGATCAGTAATGGAATCTAAGTCCAGCGTAAACTAATATGCTGAGTCAGCAGGCCGTGGACAAAGACAAGGATCAGGAGATGGCTGATTCACACAGCTGTAACAAGATTTACAAACCTGTGTGCCGTTGTACAAAGCGATCTTAGTGCTAAGGTGACCGTAACTCCCATACCTTAACATAAACTTCAGGTAGTCTTAGCGCTAAGGTGACCGTAACTCCCATACCTTAACATAGACTTCAGGTAGTCTTAGAGCTAAGGTGACTGTAACTCCCATACCTTAACATAAACTTCAGGTAGTCTTAGCACTGAGGTTGTTTTGTACAACAGCACACAGTTCATTAGCAGTTACATGAATTCCGTCACCCTTGATCCTCACTGGATGACCCTTGACAAGGCTCAGATAGCAAACTTCCATTTGGTTATAGCCACATCTTGAACCACAACAACAATGAACCAACACTTTTGTCTTAGTTTTCAGAACGAGGTCCATGCAGTTCACCTGTCTTATTTAGCAGTCAGTTAAGAATGAATATTTTGATAAATATATCGTGATTTTCATGGATCAGTTTAATATTCATGTTTGCCACCATTATTTGCCTGCATTGATGATCTTTTCATTTACCAGAATTTTCAAACAAAAGTTAATACTGTGGTCAAAATCGCTACAGATAGTTGTTGTTGCATGAAATGTTTCATTGCATCTTGAACATATTTTTCCCTTATTATATTGATTATGTAATTCTCGCCAAGGCTCAAGAATTACGTAATTAATACAATGAGGGAAAGATAATCAGTCATTCCCAATCATTTGTTAATTATTGTCTAAATCTTTCTAAGTTCAATAAGATCCACATGTAATTTCTGTCCTGAATGGTTCCATCGTAAGATAAGTCAGCTGTGTTTGATCATCATTAGGTTGTCGTGCAAGAGTGAAACATTTATATTCCATCTAATATCATTAACTGTTACAACATATGTCTATAAGCAAACTAAACAATAAAGGTTAAAGGTCATGAATATTTGGGGGGGATGTTTTTATCTTGTGAAGACTGAGCACAACAGCATCCCCCAAAATATTCATGATCCCTTTTCTTAGTCTTTTTCAGTATATATTATCAATGAGGTAAAGATGATAATGAAGCATTTTCACCAAATGTTCCATTCTCGACCTCAATGTTTGACTGTTTTATCCAGAAAAAATATATTCAGTCTGTTAACTAAAGACATCCGACAACAACTAAACATGGCTTCATCCACAATCACAACAAGTATATGTATGGCTTATCCATAAATGGACAAAATCTAGTGGACTTCATAAACATGTCTCCAGTACCTGTCACAAAAATATTGTAACTGATGAAAAAATATCATAATCCTTTTTGAAGAATAACTAAGTGTAGGATGTACTTACTTTCTATACATTGGATTTTTCATGAACAATTTACAAACAAAACTACATGTAGTTGTCTAGCAACACAATAATCTGTTTCATAAACAATGTACAAAGAGAACGAGTTGTCCACCAACACAATAAAGAGTTCATGAAATAGTTGCAATTAAATGCTATCCACCAACAATTAATTTGGCCTAGAAAGCATAACCTACATAATATTTTTCATCTGTATCTCATCCTTTAAATCATTGTAAAACTGATAAAATTGCTTAGCATCACTGATATGTGAAGGAATTTGTGTGTTGAAAATATATATTGTCAACACAGAGACTGGATGTATAGCACATATTATGCTGTTTTACTTTCTTCTTCCATCGTCTTTATTGCACTTCCTCTTTGGAAGATTATCCTTTTAACATTTTCAGGAACTTCTGTTCCAGGTCACTGCTGAAATCTTCAGGAAGAGTGACATCATATAAATCCTCTTTGATATTTCACTGTTTTTCTTCACATTAGAAACAGTTGCATTGAAGGGTATTTGAAGCCAAACCACATTAATTGGCAAGCAGTTTAGGATGTGCTGGGCAGAGGTGAGCATCCATTAAAGCAATGCCTTCTGCCACGCTTCTCAATTAACCCTGTCTGTGGCGGCTGCAAGACACTTCCGACTGATGTAAACTGAATTGCCCCCGTTGACAGCAGCCGTCCCAGAGTCGGAAGCACTACATCGGCGCATGGTATAGGATGAATATCTATACCGGGTCTCCTTCTGTACACTCTTGCTGCAAACACAAAAACTGAGATCAGTTGTGAAAACCTCTTCCATTGAACATATATCCTGTTGATGTTGTTATAGATTTTGATAGTTAAAGATTTGGTTAGTAGGTTAGAAAATGCTTTGTATAGAATTGTTAAAATGGTGATAAAAATATCTTGTTTGGGTTCTTATAAATATCACTAATCTAACATCAAAAGTTATTTCATTTTCATATCTATGGTCAAAGGTGGTATAAAAGAAACTGCATACTGACTGGTTCTTTCTGGAAGTGTATTTGTGTCACAATTTAAAATGTTTTCAAGATCTACATAGATAATACTTAAAGGTCACAAGCAAGCAAAAAATCATACATAATGAAACACAATTATCACTTATTCATGACATATAATATACATTGCTGATTATGAAAAAACATATAAACAAAATTATAAGCATACAATCGCAAATCAAAAGTGCAATATTTTGTACTTTGGTTTACTTCCCAAGAAACGAAGCAGTCAGGATACCGAACCCAGTCAGAGCGGGTGGGTGTACACTCAAATGTAACGGCTGGTTCATTTGCAGATGCCCTCACGGCTCATTGTGTGTATATATAGAGATGTTGGGTTTTGTAAATACATGCTCATTTTTTGTGACATCATAACATGTCATGTGTACAAGTATCACACCTGCCTGTCTGTGTAATTACATAATGTGACAGAGACCGAACTCGGGCCATAAATCAATGCGTTTTGTTTATGGTGTATTGTATTGAATATTGTCATTAGCAGACAGGCAGGCAGTCACATAGGTGTCAATAAAACAGACATTGAGTTTTGTCTGTGACCATGACATATCTATATCACAGTTAGAAATTCTGTCAACGCTAAATAATGACATTGCTTTTAAGTATCGAACTGAGAAAGTGACTCGGTAAAAAGAACGTGTGGTGAAATAGACTAATGAAATTATATAAACAGTTAAATCGGTAATCTACTGTCATAGCATATAAAAAGCTTGCGTCTGTGAAATATCAACAAAACATTAGAAAAATAGCTCACACCAAAGCCTTCACCGAGTATTCACTGGACAACCCACTTCCAAGCTGCGCGAACCTATTTCACTGCGCATGTGCTATGAGCGCAGCCCAGCTGTTGAAACCACTTTTCCCCAAGCTGGGGAAAAATTAGTGAATCATTTGAACTCCGATTTCGCACGGGGTTTTTTCATCGTGTTATTTTTCAACTTTATAAGTTGAATTTGCATTTTTGATGATTTGTTTAGGTTAGTCCATAACGAAAGGTATCATAATCTGCAAAGTTGTGTTTTACGTTGCATGTGACCTATAAATCTACAAAGAAGATACTTTCATCTACAAAGAAGATACTTTCATCTACAAAGAAGATACTTTCATCTACAAAGAAGATACTTTCATCTGAACAGAAGATACTTTCATGTAAATAGAAGATACTTTCATCTAAATAGAAAATACTTTTATCTCAGTACAATGATACGTTCATATTCATACACTATTTTCAGAAGTTAATTGTATTTGCTTTGTTTACACATCTGCTGGCCTTAAGAAACATTCAGAACTATGGAAGAATATAAGTGCCACAGTCTAAAATATTTCATCTTCTACTAAGATGATACTTTCATAAAATACTTTAAAAAAAAAAATTCATTTCACAAAACTTTGATACATTTAAATGAAAACTTACTTTATTGAATGTTCTGACATTACTTCATTAAAGACATATCAAGGTTGAAAGTCAGACAAGTTATTAAGAAAGGGATTATAAAAAATGAATAGATTATATTATCAATGTAAATTTATGTATCGTCTATGTGGATGAAAGTATCATCAATGTTCATGAAGGAACACCTACATACATGAAAGTATAATCTATGTATATGTAAGTATCAACAATGTATATGAAAGGAACTAAGTGTCTTCTATGTATATGTAAGTATCAACAATGTATATGAAAGGAACTAAGTATCTTCTATGTATATGTAAGTATCATCAATGTATATGAAAGGAATACCTATGTAGATGAAAATATCTTCTATGTAGATGAAAGGATCATCAATGTATATGAAAGTATCATCAATGTATATGAAAGGAACTTCTATGTATATGAAAGGAACTTCTATGTATATGAAAGGAACTTCTATGTAGATGAAAGTATCATCAATGTATATGAAAGGAACTATCTAATGTATATGAAAGTATCATCAATGTATATGAAAGGAACTTCTATGTATATGAAAGTATCATCAATGTAGATGAAAGGAACTTCTATGTATATGAAAGTATCATCAATGTAGATGAAAGTATCATCAATGTATATGAAAGGAACTTCTATGTAGATGAAAGTATCATCAATGTAGATGAAAGGAACTTCTATGTAGATGAAAGGAACTTCTATGTAGATGAAAGTATCATCAATGTATATGACTGACTGACTGAGTTTGGTTTTACGCCGCTTTTAGCAATATTCCAGCAACATCACTGTATATGCTTCTATGGGGGACACCAGAAATAGGCTTCACACATTGTACCCATGTGGGGATTCAACTTCAATGGTCTTCAAGCGTGACTTCTATGTAGCTGCAGCTTTAACCATTAGGCTACCCCACCGCCCCTCAATGTATATGAAAGGAACTTCTATGTAGATGTTAGTATCTTCAATGTAGATGAAAGTATCATCAATGTATATGAAAGGAACTTCTATGTAGATGTAAGTATCTTCAATGTATATGAAAGAAACTTCTATGTAGATGAAAGGAACTTCTATGTAGATGAAAGTATCTTCAATGTATATGAAAGGAACTGCTATGTAGATGTAAGTATCTTCAATGTAGATGAAAGTATCATCAATGTATATGAAAGGAACTTCTATGTAGATGAAAGTATCATCAATGTATATGAAAGGAACTTCTATGTAGATGAAAGTATCTTCAATGTATATGAAAGGAACTTCTATGTAGATGTAAGTATCTTCAATGTAGATGAAAGTATCATCAATGTATATGAAAGGAACTTCTATGTAGATGAAAGTATCTTCAATGTATATGAAAGGAACTTCTATGTAGATGAAAGTATCTTCAATGTATATGAAAGGAACTTCTATGTAGATGTAAGTATCTTCAATGTAGATGAAAGGAACTTCTATGTAGATGTAAGTATCTTCAATGTATATGAAAGGAACTTCTATGTAGATGAAAGGAACTTCTATGTAGATGAAAGTATCTTCAATGTATATGAAAGGAACTGCTATGTAGATGTAAGTATCTTCAATGTAGATGAAAGTATCATCAATGTATATGAAAGGAACTTCTATGTAGATGAAAGTATCATCAATGTATATGAAAGGAACTTCTATGTAGATGAAAGTATCTTCAATGTAGATGAAAGGAACTTCTATGTAGATGAAAGTATTATCAATGTATATGAAAGGAACTTCTATGTAGATGAAAGGAACTATGTAGATGAAAGTATCTTCAATGTATATGAAAGGAACTTCTATGTAGATGTTAGTATCTTCAATGTAGATGAAAGTATCATCAATGTATATGAAAGGAACTTCTATGTAGATGAAAGTATCATCAATGTATATGAAAGGAACTTCTATGTAGATGAAAGTATCTTCAATGTAGATGAAAGGAACTTCTATGTAGATGAAAGTATTATCAATGTATATGAAAGGAACTTCTATGTAGATGAAAGTATCTTCAATGTATATGAAAGGTACTTCTATGTAGATGAAAGTATCTTCAATGTAGATGAAAGGAACTTCTATGTAGATGTAAGTATCTTCTATGTATATGAAAGGAACTATGTAGATGAAAGGAACTTCTATGTAGATGAAAGTATCTTCAATGTATATGAAAGGAACTTCTATGTAGATGTTAGTATCTTCAATGTAGATGATCTTCAATGTAGATGAAAGTATCATCAATGTATATGAAAGGAACTTCTATGTAGATGAAAGTATCATCAATGTATATGAAAGGAACTTCTATGTAGATGAAAGTATCTTCAATGTAGATGAAAGGAACTTCTATGTAGATGAAAGTATCTTCAATGTATATGAAAGGAACTTCTATGTAGATGAAAGTATCTTCAATGTATATGAAAGGAACTTCTATGTAGATGAAAGTATCTTCATGTAGATGTATAATGTATATGAAAGGAACTTCTATGTAGATGAAAGTATCATCAATGTATATGAAAGGAACTTCTATGTAGATGAAAGTATCTTCAATGTATATGAAAGGAACTTCTATGTAGATGAAAGTATCTTCAATGTAGATGAAAGTATCATCAATGTATATGAAAGGAACACCTATGTAGATGAAAGGAACACCTATGTAGATGAAAGTATCATCAATGTGTTGCACAGTTTATTTTCACCAGTTTTCATGAGAGCTTTAATGGTCATTTAATAAACTTTCATGACAAAATGGGGGGGTGCGCTCCCTTGCAAACACACACACACACACACACACACACACACACCGGATCTGCCTACACTACATTAGTATGCTGGCCTTTTATTGGGACAACTTGCTCTTGCTATTTCTGTAGTCCAGGAATTATGATTTTAACTTATCGTCATTACATTAGAGACTTGTGCAAGTCTAGTTGAAGTATACATAGGGTGATTGTGTGTTTAACATTCTGTGGATCAGTATAATGAAAGGTCTCTTTATAACTCCTCAACGTTTACACTCAGATTAAATCTCAGTTATTTAAGGATATGGAAAGTTTGTAAGTCCCAATGTAAACATGCTATCTAATGTACATATAGCACCACTGATGATAAGATTTACTGATGAATAACAAGTCTCCAATTTAGAGAGACAAAAAATACAAACCCTCTATTCCCCAAAGGATGTTATTTCTTGCAGTATCCAGTCTATATAACATTTAGTGAGATTAGTGTGACACTATATGTATGGACGATACTGGAACTCAATGATATTAGTGTGCTATGATGGTGAAGAAGCATCTTGATATAAAGGTCTATAATTTCTATATCAACATAGATGAAACATCTTGATAGAAAGGTCTATAATTTCTATATCAACATAGATGAAACATCTTGATAGAAAGGTCTATAATTTCTATATCAACATAGATGAAACATCTTGATAGAAAGGTCTATAATTTCTATATCAACATAGATGAAACATCTTGATAGAAAGTCTATCTATATCAACATAGATGAAACATCTTGATAGAAAGGTCTATAATTTCTATATCAACATAGATGAAACATCTTGATAGAAAGGTCTATAATTTCTATATCAACATAGATGAAACATCTTGATAGAAATATCAACATAGTCTATTCTATATCAACATAGATGAAACATCTTGATAGAAAGGTCTATAATTTCTATATCAACATAGATGAAACATCTTGATAGAAAGGTCTATAATTTCTATATCAACATAGATGAAACATCTTGATAGAAAGGTCTATAATTTCTATATCAACATAGATGAAACATCTTGATAGAAAGGTCTATAATTTCTATATCAACATAGATGAAACATCTTGATAGAAAGGTCTATAATTTGTACATCAACATAAATGAAACATCTTGATAGAAAGGTGTACAATTTCTAGGTCAACAAGGTCTGAAGCAACAGGCATGATTATGATAACTAATGATCCATGCAGAAAAACAGTGAGAATTTGTCCCACGCCGCCAAGGCTGGTCATAGGAGGCCATGTTCTTGATCTGGTTGTCAGATTCTATGACTAGAATGATTGTGTGTTTGTCAGTCATAATTACAACAAAGTCTTGCCTAAGTAATCACAATGAATAAGTGCAGCATTAAACATCAAACAAAACCATTCTTCTCAAAATATTATATTTATCTTGAACTATTTGATTTTCGATTTCTAAAATTTGCTTCATGAACTAGTTCTTTTACAGCTGCACTTATTCCACAGAGGGTTCTAATTGGCCTGTTCCAGCAGATCTGAAAGCGTGTTGGGATTCCCCTGTGTCCCATCTTAAATATGTAAATAGGCCACACGAAATTGGAGGAGTGGAGGTACTTTATACCTAACTCAATAAAATGGTATTGACAGGTACAATGTCAGCACAAGAGAATAACCAGTATCTATTATGTGCTGGAACAGATTCCAAGGACCACACACAAAAAATCAGTGATGACTCACAGTTTTTTGTCAAGAGGGTGTGACTGCCCTGTCCTATCACAGTTTACAGCGTGTGACAAATAAGATTAGTATTAACTTGTTTTGTTTATACAAAAGTGTAGTTATATGTTGATTGTGGTTCATTTCTTGTCCCCAACCACTGACTGCGGACAATGATAAATTGATAGTTTGACTGCAGTTAATACTTTCCAAGCAGTTTTGGGATAATGGACTAAATATCAAGCACATTAATATCTTGCTTTAACACAGCTTATATCAACAACTGTTCTGCATGAGATCACAATCTATTTAAACTGCAAATCTTAATATCTGCTCCTGATACAGAACACAACCCTGTCTTCAGAAAGTGACAATCCTTCAACAGAAAAAACCCACATGTTTTGGCACCATACTGAGCAGGTTGTACCAACACTTTGCTGCCCAGCAGCCACTGGTTGTGAGAGGAAACCAAAAGGTTCATGTTGTCAGGATTTTGTGACTTGGAGACTTGTGTGTCATCAAACCAGCAATAGATTATAAGATACCGGTTCTTCTGGTCCAGATTGATACAGCTGCCATCATATAGCTGACAACAGTGTCAAACAACGAACAAACAGAAAGACGAGGATAACGGGATGGGGAAGAACATGCACGTGCTGTAAATCAAATAGCTCAAAGTTACTGTTCCCAAGGGAGCGGATGAGGAGATGCTGCAGTATTGTTACAACTGCTAACATGTCTTCATATACATTTCTTTATGCATGTGAATAGAACTTTCTGCGAGGATTGGCAAAGTAGAAACACGGACATTTGGCCAAGAAGGTTAACTCAAGCTTCAAGCGCATCAATGACCTTAAATCATTCAATAATAGTCAATTCCCTACCTCTGATTTACATACCTGAACAAGGAATAAAAGAGACCTGTGTAACTGCCTCATCAGGTTATTATTTAGAAAGAAAAGATTCTGAAAAACAAACTCTCCACAAGAATGTATGATACAAGTCTACTTTCCCTTTATGTCAAGCAATATTCCTGTAGCTCCAGACGTTGGAATCATCATTATTCTGGGAGAGAGTTGACTTGCCCTTGCATGTGTCTGTGCTAAGTGCCAGTACTTTCTCTCAACACCTGGTGTCATCTTTTTTTGTATCTATAAACATGTTTTGAACATTGTTAGAATTGTACAGATGACACTTCTTGTGAGTAGGGAAATAACGTCTGTTGGCTTTATATGCAGATGTACGTAACACTTTGTCTCCAGGTGATGCATATCATGAGAGTAAGATTGCAATATGATACATGAGAACTGAGCCATATTATGGTGTCATGCCGTATCATCAATGGGGTACAACCAAGACTTGTAAAATTGGGGAAAATTAGCTTAGAAAAATCTTGCACACCACAGAAAATGTTCCTTAATGTTTTCTTAACTGACAATGAAGACTGCTTGATATACATGAATAACTTCTAAACAAGTATTTCATATCATGATATACAACAAGTTGTTGGTGAATGAGTATAGCTTTTACATAATCTAGTAATAATCACTCAATGGACAAAGAAATATGTATAGAAATTTTGTTTTATTACGAAATTCTCATATGAACATGTATTACATAAGAATGAAAGTTTTGGTCTATGTTCTCGAAGCAATCATAACACCAACATCATTGTACTCTCTTGGTCAAGACCATCCTAGAATATAGCTCAATATTCATGAGAATTCTTTTATGCATTGTTATCTCCAATATTATCTATTTACTGGAGCTGTTTTCTCCCAGTCTAGCCAAGACCGTAGAAAGATCTAAATGGTCACGATTGCTTCGGAAATAGACCTCTGGCTTCTAATCTTGCAACACAAAGAAAAAAGCTCACTCCCTATGTCTGGTAGCATCAGCAAAAGTAGAAACAGTCTCACACTCATGCCTGGCGAACGTAGATTGGCATGAATGAAGAAACTATTATTGTCATCAAAATGGCAATGAGTACATAAATATACATGGAGCCTGAAGCCTTTAGATTACCTATATTTATGTATATATTTGAATTCTCCTTTGAGAATGTATGCATAAGAAGAATAAGTATACACTTAATCTTCTTCAACTTATGGATAAAGACCAAGCCAGCTGAAAGTACTGGACCCCAGCCATTAACAGAGGTAAGGTCAGGAACAAGATGGAACGTAACTTCCAGGAATCTTTTCCTGTTGTGGAAGGTTAGTTTATCCATAATGGTACTTTGTATCATGTTTGTGCTAGCATTGACATCTCAACAAACCACAAACATGTGCAATTTGGATTACTGTCACTAGGGTCCAAACAGGAACGTATCTTTTCTCATGTCTTCCATGTCTTTTTACTGGTTGTTGGAGTTAGAAACAGAGCTATGTAGAGGGGTTGACATTAATGGCTTCAAAAATTTTAATGATTGATTTTTATTGGCAATATATTATTTGATCCTCATTTAAAAGTGTCCACAGTGCAGCTTTCAACCGTAGCTGCCATGTTATCTGAGCCAGTCTGAAGCCAGGTGTTCAAATGTTCATGTTCAGAAACATATACTGATATTTAGTAACTAAATATTGTGTTTTTGGTGCGAACGCATTCTTGTACTCTATATAGATACCAATTTTTAAACTGTCCACAGTCCATGTTTTGAGACATACTGTATATTGTGAACTGTCATTAAATTGTTCCCTTGTCAGTCTGTTTATCTAAACCATGCATTGTTTGGTCTCATTTTGTCATGGGAGGACCCCAATTCATGGGGTATTTCATTTCATTTCTCTATTCAGTCAGCGCTACCCTCAACATTCCTGTCAACAACTCCCTTTCAAGTGGACAACATCTTGAATCTTGTCACAACTGGCCTTACGTTAACTTCATTATGTTCTCTCTCCCTGTCAACTGCCCTGTCAATGGTCAAGAGGCAGACAGATACATGGTGTATATATAATAAAGACTTGGTTGTCAATATGACACCAGCTGTTATGAACATCAATGTACAAGAGACTCCATGAACTGAAGCTCACACAAAGCTGTTGCTGAAAATACCTCTGCAGAATCAAACAATATAAAGCAAAACCTGAACACTTTCATCCAAAATTCACATGTTTTCATAACTAGAATATCTCTTGCACAGTTAAGTAATGTTGCCTAGATAGGATATTTCTACTGCAGGAATCTTCACATCACAATTATTGAACTGTTCTCAGTAATTATGAACAAACAGTCAATACATATTTTAAGCTACTTTGACATAGATGTTAAATATCTTGAAATGATTTTTGAAATTGTTTGTAATAGAAGCAATACATTGCTTGTATGACTGGCCTTAAACATCAGACACAACAGAAGAAACCTGAGTACACTATCCCAAACCAACATTCTACCATTGGTCAATGTATGGAGGTGAAACTCCTGAACTTATACATTATCTTACTTAGAGTCAATTGTATGGTTGTTCATCCATATCTAGTTCAATATCAACATCTTATAATTTAAGTTTTCCCAATCTCATTTTCATTGTTACTGGAACAGAAATCCAGGCTTATTTTCTGAAAAATCTTGGGCCCACCTCCTGAAGGGAACGTCAGTCTATTTAAACATCACACTAATTGGTAATTCTTTCAATTCCTCTCCCTCCTTGTATATACATCTGTTGTCAAAGTAAGGACATGTCTGTATTTGTTTTGCATGATATCAGTCTCTCACCAAATTCAGGTTCTGAAAATTTAAATCAAAATTGTATCTGTTGTCTATTTAATAGAAATTGTTTTTGAGCAATTCTGGGATAAAAGTGGAGTTGAAGGAAACAGTTTGTCTAAACTTTGTCTTCAATAAATCAACATAATTAATCTAATAGTTGGTGAATATGTCAGTTGTGACCTGTAGTTATTCATTCTGTGATAAATTCTCCAAGAACATGTACTTGTTGGTTTAATTTTATTAAAACAAGCGATTCTGATAACATCATTGGATCATGGAAATTGGAAAATCACAATCTTTGTAGCATGCTCACATTTGTTTGCCAATAATAAGTGTAGGTAAATGAGAACGTTTGTGTTTCCCCATGAGAATATTCGGATTACATTATATGATTAGTCTCCTGGAATACCACAGCTGTACGTCGTTGAAAGTGAGACTATGTTACAGTAGGGGAGTTATTTGTAAAACGAAAACATTTCAATTAAAGATACAAACATGTTCTACTGGTAACACTATCGCGACTACATCTACAATCAATATGGTATTTGGGTAGTTAACACAGCAGCAGTCTCAATGGAAGGATTCTTTACTAAACTGATAAGCCAGCAAATAATGGTACTAGTCTACATTACGAGAAGATTCATTGGATTAGAACTCACACATGATATTAATTTAGTGACACTGCAAGGACAACAAAAGCTTGTAATTAGCACCATACAAACTATACACTGTGTTGTCAAATCTCTAACTTCTAATTTGTTAGATATATTTTCTCCAAATACTTTTACCTTTTTAAAACACAATTATGATATTATTCTATTACATAGACTTGTGGAATAACAACCGTGTAAATGTCATACAACCAAGCACATACTTATAAAGTTTATCAGCTAATCTCACCAAAAACTAGATTAATTTGAAAATATGAAAATATTCAACACATGTAGGATGGAGTCTTCTGATGAACTCATTGGATCAGCTGGGAATGAGTAGCAAGAGTGTCATGGCTGCCGGCCTTGCAGCAATATTCCAGCTAAGGCAGACATCAAACTATAACATCATTCCACCAGTGCAATGAACCAGCGCCTTAACCACTAGGCTAACTCATCTCGTTTTAGTCGGCAATATGATTACACATTCACTACTGACATTTCACTAGTGTTGGGTACCTTGATAAATTATCCATATTTAAATGCAACTATGAATTTTTCTTCTATTTTTATGCATTCCCTTATTCACCCTCAGTATTTACTACTCAAAATAATTGATAGAAAACCTGATTCTTTCATAAGGGAATGTTATCTTACTACAGACAGGGATTGTTCTGTATTAGTTTTAGCTGCCCCTCCCCCATTTTATGTAACATTTCCTTCCGATCCACCACAAAGGCAAGACATATTTTCAAGCCAACATGCTGTAGTTGGGATCAGTCTTGTTGATCTCCCAGGCCTTTTCCTTCTTGCTGTCATTTTTCATGACCTTACATTGGTGACCAGTCACTATGGCATGAGAGATTACTATGTTGATTTTTCAATACTAATCGGAAAGAATCGTATTCTTCAATTGTTTTGAGTAGTATATCTGTGTAACAACTGAAGCACATGATGTGTGACGGACACATTAAACAGTTGTCTCCTTTTTGTCCACAGTTATTTCACCATTGACTTTCAACACTGGGATTGTTTTCACACTCTGGGATTCACGCATGTCAACGGGATGTGTCCGATCATTTTTTATCGGGGGTGACCAAAATGGTCTTTGTGCAACTCCTCTTCGTGAGTTCCTGTCCATATCACAGATATTGCCTGCGCTGAGGCTATGCACATCAAGTCTCTCTGAACTCCCATTGGGCGAGCTCCTTTCACTGTACTGCCGTGGAGGAACTGGAGGAGGAGGTCCAGCATGAGGATCCCTCTTATCAAGGTTGACTTCATCTCTGGTTCTGGCACCATACAACGGCTTCACGGGCCGGAGATTTTTGTGCCATAAGTGTGTGGTAGGTTCTAACATGTTTCTTCCCAACTCCCTGTTGTCTTCTGGTGAGTGCACAGCAGCTCGGGACCGATGTGGCAACGCATACAAAGACAATACCGCTTCATCATTAGAGTCCTGACTCTGCATCTTAACTATACTAGGATCGCGCCTAATGTCATCTCCAAATAACTTTGAATCACTTGATTTGTTAGTTTCACGATCAAAACTTTGAGTTGTATTAAGGCTGCATGCATAGGAGTCGTGTTCAAAGTGTGAGGTTAAGGAATTGTCTTCATTCCAATGATCTACAGAAGACCTACTGGGAACATTGTGTCTGTCTATGTCTTCTAACATGCTGGAATGAAACTGCAACTCTCCAATGTTAGAATACAACACAGGGGATGGTAGATCTAGATCAAGTTCACGGTTGGAAAGGCATGCTGATCGTATGGTCAACTCAGTGCTCTCATTAGTAAGGTTAGCTTGATTCAGTTCATTTTCTGAACTTTCATGATTCTTTGGACAAAACAAACATGCGTAAAATCTTTGCGACACATGGGGACAAGAAGTCCTGGTTGGACGTTCATCAGCCGTAATTCCATGCAGCAGACGTACATTCTGCATGTGGTCAGGGACTTTTTCAAGGTCTTTATTCAGGTCATTTGTTGACTGGTTGCACTGCTTGTATAGAGCGTCCATTTCTGCATTTTTCTCATTGATATTTTGAGAACTTCTGAGGTCATTTTGGCTGGATTTGCCATCACGACGTCTTGGACGTGGACCGGTACGGAACAGCTCACTAAAAAGCAAAAAAAAGAGAAACAAACTGAGACAAAAGCTTACACAAAATGGGGAGTGAATGTTGAAAATATACTTTCTTTTTAAGTTTCTTTCCAATCTAAAATTTCGAAAGATGAAAATCTGTTTTCATCATTATTGGTCTGCTATTACAGATTGAAAAATAAAGTTAATTATTTGTCAAAATATAGAATTATTTAACTAATAGTCTTCTAATTTTACAATAATAACCAGGGCCTCAAGAATCACATGTTGTAAAATAATGTTTTCCTAGGAACTGTTTGCATAGAGAAATACATGCATTAGAGAACACACCTTCACCCATCATTCAAACAAAGTCAGTATGGAGGTGTTTGTTTGAAGAACTAAAACCCTTAAACACCTATAAGGACATTAAACTATCAACCATATGATTTCATAGAACATACAAAGCCCCAAATGTAAATAGTCAAACACCATTTTGAATACATGACATCACAAAACTTGTTAGATGTATATGAGAGTTTTTAGCAATATAATATTTCTGAATAAGTTTATGACATACTTAAAGATACTTTCAACATTCAAAACAAAGTGGGAAATATACAAAACAGAGGCAAATTAAATCATAAAAGATGAACAGAAGAAAATGAAAATGAATGTAATAAATCACAAATCCTACAACAGTGACTTACTGAACATCAATGTTACAACAACTGTCTAGGACAAAATGGTCAACAGTATCACCAAACAAGGTCACCAAACAGAATTACCAAACACACAACAAGCTATGACAGTGTTGCAGAGTCATTTTCAAACATAAGATAGCCCCTTGAAGTATACATCTAGTGAAATATTTGGAGAAATAACACACTCCTTCCACATGACCAGATTCTGGAGGTTAACATGTTTTGTTTACGACTTTTGCTTATTGACGTCAGTGTTTTGAGTGTTAACCAGGTTGTAAGTGTTAGACCAGTGTGTAGAATGCATAACTTCATATCAGTTGCAGCTTATTTGATGTTCAACACACAACATTTGATGTTCAACACATATCCTGTATCCCGTGATACACACAATACTGTAGACTGTGATCGTGACAACCTATATCCTGTATCACGTGATATACAACACTGTAGACTGTGATCAGTGACAACCTATAACCTGTATCGAGTGATACACACAACACTGTAGACTGTGATCAGTGACAACCTATATCCAGTATCACGTGATACACACAACACAGTAGACTGTGATCAGTGACAACCTATATCCTGTATCACGTGATATACAACACTGTAGACTGTGATCAGTGACAACCTATAACACTATAGATATACAACACTGTGATCAGTGACAACCTATAACCTGTATCACGTGATACACACAACACTGTAGACGGTGATCAGTGACAACCTATATCCAGTATCACGTGATATACACAATACTGTAGACTGTGATCGTGACAACCTATATCCAGTATCACGTGATACACACAACACTGTAGACTGTGATGATGACAACCTATATCCAGTATCACGTTATACACACAACACTGTAGACTGTGATGATGACAAACTATATCCAGTATCACGTGATACACACAACACTGTAGACTGTGATGATGACAACCTATATCCAGTATCACGTGATACACACAACACTGTAGACTGTGATCGTGACAACCTATATCCAGTATCACACAACACTGTAGACTGTGATATACACAATAACCTGTATCATGACTGTGATCTGTGATTGTGACCTATATCCAGTATCACGTGATACACACAACACTGTAGACTGTGATCAGTGACAACCTATATCCTGTATCACGTGATACACACAACACTGTAGACTGTGATCGTGACAACCTATATCCAGTATCACGTGATACACACAACACTGTAGACTGTGATCATGACAACCTATATCCAGTATCACGTGATACACACAACACTGTAGACTGTGATCGTGACAACCTATATCCAGTATCACGTGATACACACAACACTGTAGACTGTGATCAGTGACAACCTATAACCAGTATCACGTGATACACACAACACTGTAGACTGTGATCAGTGACAACCTATATCCAGTATCACGTGATACACACAACACTGTAGACTGTGATTGTGACAACCTATATCCAGTATCACGTGATACACACAAAACTGTAGACTGTGATCAGTGACAACCTATATCCAGTATCACGTGATACACACAACACTGTAGACTGTGATCAGTGACAACCTATATCCAGTATCACGTGATACACACAACACTGTAGACTGTGATCAGTGACAACCTATAACCTGTATCACGTGATACACACAACACTGTAGACTGTGATCAGTGACAAACCATATCCAGTATCACGTGATACACACAACACTGTAGACTGTGATCAGTGACAACCTATAACCTGTATCACGTGATACACACAACACTGTAGACTGTGATGATGACAACCCATATCCAGTATCAAGTGATAAACACAACACTGTATATTTACAGAACGCCGCCACATAGCTGGAATATTTGCTGAGTGTGGCACAAAACTATATTCACTCACTCACTGTTGTCACAAGGCCTGTCATACAGAGCACAAATTACATTAGCAGAATTGGATAATGTTAGACGAAAATTATATTTCCGTACTAATTTAAGAAAATGAATGGGACATTGGAAAATGCTGTTCATTGATTTTTGCTGTCAAAATTGCACATTCACATTCTCACGTCAACGATTCAGGGTAATATGCATTTCTGTTTTAAATCCTTCAGCATCTTCACAATGTTCATTTAATGCTGCATTTAAATAATAAACTGTAAAATTATCAATGAAATCAATAACCTGATGGAAAAGATTTGTTATCAAAATATAAATCACTTATAGAAAACTTCAATGTCAGATCTTCCATTCAAATTTCCTCGAGTATGAAAAATATCAATTCAAAACAAACAGATCAGTTGAAATTTATGGTCAACTTTCGTCATAAACTGAATCAAACATATTCCATCATTCCAGTTACAGTGAATGTCATATTGTGCCATGTTGTTCCTCAGCCAGCCAATTGCTGAAACCAGTGGTGCTGTCACTCACTGGGAAGACTTAATGGTCCACCTGTAGCTATCTGACAGATAATGAACTTTAGATTCATTGGTTTGTTGTTTTTATACCCATCTCAGAATGATTTAAAGTAATGTGCAGACAGCCGAGACCAGCATCGCACTCAAAACGTGGACTATTTTAAGATCTAAACTGGACTGTGCTAACTGATGCCTCAAGCCTCTGTACCTCATATGATTTAAGTTGATGACACTTCAACAATATTTCAGAAAAAAAACCCATCAATTGAGAGGTAAAGAAAAATGTTATACAAACATTTACATTAAAATGGAAAACAAAGTCTTTTTACAACCCATGTTGATCCAGTGCTAATAGTGATGCTTGAATAAGTATGGATCTTTTCCTGGTCAATACAATCCACACAAAGGTTAATCCCTGTGCTCTGGGGAAAACAGATAAAGGTCCTTTAAAGACGTGCTGTTCATCCCCAGCATTGCCTTTATGATGGAGTCAAGAAATAGCAGCCATTGGGATGGTGTTTTATCAGGTTTCAAAACATGGCTAATCTGACTGTGCATGCTGTGATATGATGTTTATATACTACCTCTGACTGTGCATGCTGTGATATGATGTTTATATATTACCTCTGACTGTGCATGTTGTGACATGATGTTTATATATTACCTCTGACTGTGCATGCTGTGATATGATGTTTATATATTACCTCTGACTGTGCATGCTGTGATATGATGTTTATATACTACCTCTGACTGTGCATGCTGTGATATGATGTTTATATACTACCTCTGACTGTGCATGCTGTTATATGATGTTTATATATTACCTCTGACTGTGTATGCTGTGATATTATGTTATACATTACATCTGACTGTGTATGCTGTGATATGATGTTTATATACTACTTCTGACTGTGTATGCTGTGATATGATGTTTATATACTACCTCTGACTGTGTATGCTGTGATATTATGTTATACATTACATCTGACTGTGTATGCTGTGATATGATGTTTATATACTACTTCTGACTGTATGCTGTGATATGATCTTTATATACTAACTCTGACTGTGTGTGCTAGGATATGTTTATAAACTACATATGACTGTACACATTGTAATATGATCTTTATATACTATATATGACTGTACACATTGTGATATGATGTTTATAAACTACATATGACTGTACACATTGTGATATGATGTTTATATACTATATATGACTGTACACATTGTGATATGATGTTTATATACTATATATGACTGTACACATTGTGATATGACGTTTATAAACTACATATGTGTACTCATTGTGATATGATGTTTATATACTACATATGACTGTACACATTGTGATATGACGTAAATAAACTACATATGTGTACACATTGTGAAATGATGTTTATAAACTACACATGTGTACACATTGTGATATGACGTTTATAAACTACATATGTGTACACATTGTGATATGATGTTTATACACTACATATGTGTGACACATTGTGATATGATGTTTATAAACTACATATGACTACATATGTGTGTACACATTGTGATATGATGTTTATAAACTACATATGTGTACACATTGTGATATGATGTTTATAAACTACATATGTGTACTCATTGTGATATGATGTTTATAAACTACATATGTGTACTCATTGTGATATGATGTTTATAAACTACATATGACTACTCATTGTGATATGATGTTTATAAACTACATATGTGTACTCATTGTGATATGATGTTTATAAACTACATATGACTGTACACATTGTGATATGATGTTTATAAACTACATATGACTGTACACATTGTGATATGATGTTTATAAACTACATATGACTGTACACATTGTGATATGATGTTTATAAACTATATATGTGTACACATTGTCATATGATGTTTATATACTACATATGACTGTACACATTGTGATATGACTTTTATAAACTATATGTGTACACATTGTGATATGATGTTTATAAACTACATATGACTACTCATTGTGATATGATGTTTATAAACTACATATGTGTACTCATTGTGATATGATGTTTATAAACTACATATGACTGTACTCATTGTGATATGATGTTTATAAACTACATATGTGTACTCATTGTGATATGATGTTTATAAACTACATATGTGTACTCATTGTGATATGATGTTTATAAACTACATATGACTACTCATTGTGATATGATGTTTATAAACTACATATGTGTACTCATTGTGATATGATGTTTATAAACTACATATGTGTACTCATTGTGATATGATGTTTATAAACTACATATGTGTACTCATTGTGATATGATGATGTTTATAAACTATATATGTGTACTCATTGTGATATGATGTTTATAAACTACATATGTGTACTCATTGTGATATGATGTTTATAAACTACATATGTGTACTCATTGTGATATGATGTTTATAAACTACATATGACTGTACACATTGTGATATGATGTTTATAAACTACATATGTGTACACATTGTGATATGATGTTTATAAACTACATATTGATATGATGTTTATAAACTACATTGTGATACTTTATATGAACTTTATATACATATGTGTACTCATTGTGATATGATGTTTATAAACTACATATGACTGTACACATTGTGATATGATGTTTATAAACTACATATGACTGTACACATTGTGATATGATGTTTATAAACTACATATGACTGTACTCATTGTGATATGATGTTTATAAACTACATATGTGTACTCATTGTGATATGATGTTTATAAACTACATATGACTGTACACATTGTGATATGATGTTTATAAACTACATATGACTGTACACATTGTGATATGATGTTTATAAACTACATATGACTGTACACATTGTGATATGATGTTTATAAACTACATATGTGTACACATTGTGATATGATGTTTATAAACTACATATGTGTACTCATTGTGATATGATGTTTATAAACTACATATGACTGTACATATTGTGATATGATGACTCTAATCTACACAGAACAAACACTGTCATGACATTGAGATATTCAAGATTCACACTTGTTGCTACTACAACTCTCAAGATACAACAATATGCCACAATGTTTCCTGATAATTGAAACAAATCACTATAGATGAGAGTCTATTGTGCTATCCCTTGTCTCTAAGCCTGGAAGCACAATGCTATATGATCTCATACATTTTCCATGCATGACTTTGTACATGTATATGTTATTACATTCAACACTCCACAAACACAATATATATGTGACCAATGAAAACAAAGCCAACAGAAAATATACAAGACAAAATCCATATTTCATATGAGGTCTGGTGTTTCAGGATAAATGGTTTTATTCAATATGCTCCGGTTATTGGTTTATGTAAACTCAATGTTCCAGTACATCCATCGTGTTTACTGCTTCTTAATAGGAACAACTTGTGATCATTACTGGCCCATGGCAACAGATGTTTCACCAAGAGATGTACCATCCACTGAGAATAACCTCATCAGAAAACATCTTGAAAACTTCAGTAGAGTCATTTGTAGAGAGTATTTTTTCATTCACTTTCACTGCCATATTGAAGATACCACTACAAGCTTGTATAAAGCCATGTTTCATAGCAAAGTGTGTGTTCTTGTACTGGCAGAACTAGGTTCATAACAAATACTGAAAACACTCAACACTGCGTGACTTATCTAATGACATCACATGTGGGTAGGACAGATGACTGAGAGGAAACAATGACCCCAGCAACGCTGTTGTTGATGTTGATGTCGCAGGGAGTTATTTGTCACTGTAGCTTGCAACAAAATTTCACGAACTGCATCATGGGGTTGACATTTTTGTAACTTTGTGGTGCTGAATTCTCAAAGTAGGCCCTTTTCAAATATTCAATAATTACTTCTTCACTTTAAATGTGTTTGATGTTGTTATATTCTGTTGAACTCTCGATTGCTGACCGCCAGATGACTGCCTATCTTCAGGAGAGTGACATACTGCATTCATACAATCGCTCTAGTTTATTATGAGAACTCATATAATTCAACCAAATTGGTTTTATAAAGGTATGAATAGTAATAGATATCTTACAAAACTTCAGTGTATTACCAATTTGTGAATAGTTCTCCCATTACACGGAGGTCATTTAGTATTCTATATGTCTCATGGGGGGGATAACTGCTCGAGGGGTCAAGGACAGACCAGGGCAGACATCAGGTTCAGTAGTTTCCTTGGCTCAACAGGGAACTTTGCAGTGGCGTTTTAGACGAAGATAGGACAACTACATTGACTACTGTAGAGTACATGACTTATTGCTTTCCTTTTTAATAATTGTGTACAATATTTATGGAATGAATGTTGCTTATGGCCCAATATTCCAGGTTTATCTGAGCCCAGCAGATCAGTGCTTCATACACTGCTAGTAAAATTACTGTAACACTTGTCAACAAACTTCTGTACAGATCAGCCAAACACAGAGAATGTGCACATCAACAAACTGAACAGATCAGCCACACACTGGAATGTCATTGTGAAAACACTCTGTACAATGGGAAAACAATTGCTGGGTGGTGGCACCACCCAGCATCTGGAAGCAGGGTGATCATCAGTTGCCAGGCAGTGTTGAAACTCTCCCCCAAATGGAAGGACAAAACCTACATCCTTTCCATTACATGCTCCTCTCCAGGTTCCTCATCTCAAAGATCATGCATACAGTAAGCAGGTTATTGATTTCTGTCACCCTTCCCTTCCAGAAACAACTCTCTGTTATCATATTGTGATCTAATTCTGTAGATTAGATGGTCATTCATATGCTCCTGTGACAATGTCCTAAAGGTCCATGACCTGAAACTACTCAACAAACATAAGATAAGATTCTATAAAACGTTTGAGGCTTTTAGATGATCACACTGCAGACTAACCAGTCTCTGCACCATCAGCAGAATCAGATGAAGGTTAGATAAGTCATCATGAAAAACATACATAACATCCAACCCAAAATAACATACTTTTTCTATACCAGGAACAGCATTTCCTCCTTTACACATACTACCATTTCTATAGAACATTTTAAACACAGAATGTCCTCCGAGGACCTACCACATAAAAACTGGACTCTCAACCCATTATCATGTGAAATTGTTGTTTGGTAACAATGTAAGTTGGCCTTACAGTCAATTCCCAGCTGGGGCTTACATCAACCAACTTGCATCAGATTACTCTTCACTTACAAAGAGTTACAACATTATGTCGAACCTGTTGAGTTCAGCATTGTGCCTAATGTCATAAAATCTTAAACAAAAACAAAAAGAAAAATATAGTAAAAAAAATAAACTGAACAAAATACAAAAAATATTCTGGCTGAGTTTTGCAATCCTTTTAGCAAGTTCTACATAATATCAAATAAAGGCACACTAAGAATAAGCTTCGTGTCCGTGGAGCATAGAACTCAGTGTGACCAGATGACACTTTACCAACAGGACCAACTCATCAACCTTGTCGAATCAGTGGGTGAACATTTAATGGCATGGTCAGCAATATTCCAGCTTTATAACAGTGGCCTGTGTAAATTTCAAGATGAAGCAAACCAATGAGTGAAAGCATGAGGAACAATCTGTGCCATATGACACACAATCAGCCACAGGGCCTGGCCTCCCCGTTAGATGTTGTAGTCTTTCTGATGGCTTTGTTTGTTGTTTAACGCCGCACTCAGCAATTTTCCAGCTATATGGTGGCAGTCTGTAAATCATCAAGTCTGAACCAGATAATCCAGTGATTGACATCATCAGCATCAATCCATGCAGTTGGGATACCATGACATCAACCCAGTCAGCGAGCCTGACCACCTGATCCTGTTAGTCGCCTCTTACGACAAGCATGGGTTGCTGAAGATCAATTCTAACCCAGATCTTCACAGCTGGAACAGCAATGGGGTGTTTTATCTACATTTGGTATGTATGGGACCTGTTCAATTCTACTTTTAAAAGAATTTGTCAGCAACCATTAACACACAGAAAAACATAGACAATAGAATGACAGTTCAGCGCAATAGTGCCAAGCAAGTCCTGTCCTTTCTATTATCAGCCAATCAGCTCCGTAAATGAGTGTGGCCTAAATTAAATACAAATGGTTTGCAAATCATTTGTCACAGAGTCTCCTGCAATTCATTTACTAGGTAATAAGAATTAGGAGAGAAAACTTCCTTATATGTGGTCTTTTTACAAGAGCTGTAACAAAAGCTTTCTGAACTGTTTCACTTAACGTCAGTGTTATGGGACATGAGCTGTTCTCGTCAGCCATGCACTAACCTAATGCAGTGGATGAAGCAGAGATGGCGCGGTTGTTTCATGTGGATGTGTTACATAAAAATAATATTTATATCTTGCTAATGGCTAAACTTGACCCCCACCAACAATGTGGCAAGACAGACTATCATTCATATCCATCTCATATTGAGAACAGGTCATGTTGATTTGATTTTGTCCTCAAAATTCAATTTCCTCTGTGCCCTGAGATCAGCAATCTCTAATCACAGATAGTGATGAGTCGACAGCAGGAATGGAAAGCCAACAATATATTAGTTAATAGATTTTCCTTTAAAAGATGGAGTAAGAAGGTCTTCATTGTTATATCTTTGAAACAATAGATGCATCTTCACATGAGCATTTGCCTGGACTAACCTTATGATGTATGCTGTTATATACAGAGAGGTGTGAACACATAGCATCTCTACAGATATAATGGCATGGGTCTGTAATAGCAAGGGATAGCAAGATGAAACTCTAACCATTAAATTTGGCCTAATGAAGAATCAACCTCAAGCCATCCCAATCAACTCACTGAGAGACCAAAATATGAAGCATGCAACTTTGTGGACAAGTCTTATACAGGGGGTGATGTTTAGATATAGTTTCTGTAGATCACTATCAGAATGATATCAGTGTAAGAATCTACATCATAGTGTCATTCTTTGCTAGAAACAAGAAGTTGTTATCCACAAATTCAAAAGCTGCATTGGTTTATGGCAATACTGCTGCTGACTCTGGAACACATAACACTGACTGGCAGCAGGGCCTACAGTCAACACTGATGGTTACAATGTAACACCATGGCAGTCAGTATCTGACTCTGGAACACATAACACTGACTGGCAGCAGGGCCTACAGTCAACACTGATGGTAACAATGTAACACCATGGCAGTCAGTATCTGACTCTGGAACACATAACACTGACTGGCAGCAGGGCCCACTGTCAACACTTATGGTTACAATGTAACACCATGGCAGTCAGTAAATATCTGACTCTGGAACACATAACACTGACTGGCAGCAGGGCCCACTGTCAACACTGATGGTTACAATGTAACACCATGGCAGTCTATCTGACTGGCAGACTGGCAGCAGGGCCCTACTGTCAACACTGATGGTTACAATGTAACACCATGGCAGTCAGTATATCTGACTCTGGAACACATAACACTGACTGGCAGCAGGGCCCACTGTCAACACTGATGGGTAACTGTAAACATGAATTTGTTCCGTGTAGTAAATGTTCCGGTTCAGAATAAATGCTGTGAAATAGAGAATGGATGACACGAATAAAAATTCTCCACATACGGCAAATATTCCATCGAACAGGAACAAATACCGTAGGCCTAACCTATTCCAGTCATAATTGAATGCAAAATGGACTTGTCCAACTTGTCAACAATCAGGTATTTCTCTAGTCCGAAATACACGTGAATCATGTTAGATCTAGGTGAAAATCAAATTAACAAGCATCCATTTGCCACAGACTGCAGGTGCAACAGACCGATTATGGAGGCAGAGGAATACACTGCTCTAGTAGAGTATATTTGTGAAAACAAATACAAGGAAAATGCCATGTATCAAGTTAGCTCTATGGAAGGTGGTTTTATCAACACATACAAACAAATGAATATCAAGAAATATCATGAGCCAGCAGCAACATGTAGTCCTCAAAATGACAAGAATTTGAACAGTGAGGTTGTGCTAGTTGAAAATTGCTCACAGGAAGAGATTGAAATGGTTGATGTTGCAGAAACTATTGAAGGTGGGCAGATGGATGAAAACTGCAATGTGGTTGAAACCTCTTTTACACTACATTCCACAGACGTAAACGAAAGTGAACTCTTTTTAACACGAGATTCATTGAGAATCATCATTCTGGGGAATCTATTTCAATAATGACCATATAAAATAGCAGACCAAGAAGAAAGTGTCGTGATAAAAAGAGACAGACTAGCATTTATGAGTATATTCATTAAGGTTAAGTACACATGTATGTATTAACAAACGATGAAACCAATGCCCACAATAAAGACAAATGATGCCATATGGAACAAATACCGTAGGAAAAATCCTTTCTTCTTTTCCATTCCTCCCCCCTCCCAAAAAAACACGCCCCAAAAACACGCCCCAATTTTTAAGACCACCCCAACAAACAAAACCCTCTTTTAGACACTTTAGGATGTGTGTGAAAGTTCCTATTTATCCGGAATAAATTCTGTGTGTGCGGAACGAAATAATTGTGCCGCATGCACTATTACAGGAACAAATATTTTACTATGGAGGAACCAAATCTTTTTTACATTACAATATAACACCATGGCAGTCAGTGGCAGACACAGCATCAGCAGCTCCTGTGCAGTAAGTTTGCATCTCTTATTCGCCCTGATTGTGATTCTTGGGTAGGTCACACAATACCAATGTTTGAGGTTTTAATCTAAGAACTGCCCCGCTTCAGGATCTTCTCCATCACGACAGCCTATGACATAACCCTACAACATAACTGATCTACCTCCTTGAAACCCAAGTCTGACTCTTCTGAACCTGTAACTTGTTTAGTAAAGCCGTCATCAACTGTAAAACCAGTCTGCCACATAATCCTCCTGATGGTGTAAGTTAAAACTGATGTGACATGGAGACGTTGGGTATCACATTGATTCGGCAAGGTTTTGAAACCTGACAAGTGTAACACTGTAGTGGTGAAATATCAAACATGAAATGAAGATGTGTGTGTGTGCACTCACCACATGTTGTAAAGGGCAGCTGCCACTGAGATGACGAAGATGGTGCCGACTGCGATCACAGCATACATCCATATATTACTGGCACCATCCGCTGAGAACACAATAACACAAACATTTGGATTTTGTGTCAAGTAACATGTATACCCTGGTGTCACATAGTATTACCTAGCAACGTTATATTCTTCATGAGACATGCCCTGTAAATGTCAACTTTGTTTGGGAACAAACAAACTAAACATTATATTTCTAAGACAAAAACAACAATCTTTGTAACATACTATTCTGTTTTTACCCACAAGAGTATGAAAGTCTCACAGTCTCCAGAAGACAAACTGAAAATAGTTTGGGCACAAATGTTTATTTTTTAACTTAAGTTAGTTTCTGAAAAATACATATGACTAAAAGAAGTACTAATCTTACACAACAAGTTTTCAAACTAAACATTTAAAGTTTATACATATATACACAAGAAATGAAGCCTGTGGTGATTTTGGAGCCTACCTGGCAGAGTGACGGAAGTGGTGAGTATCGTTGTGGTTTGATTCTTGTCCATTACGCAGAGTCGAATAGTGCCATCAGGGTGGTAGAGTTCCTCCAATTCGCCCCGACAACGGCAGAGGTTAGTATTAATACACTCCGACTTATCTGCTAGGCATGGTGGTTGGCATTTGAGTGTTTGTGGCGGTTTTATCTTTTCATCACATGCACCTGAAAAAATCAATACCAAAATCAAAATGTGCAACAGCTTATATTTGTGCCTGTTTGTGTGGATGCATGTGTGCAGTGATGGACTCAGTGTGAAGAATTCACAAATTATCCCGATGTTGTGCACTTGTCCAGTGAAACCTGCCAACTGTTTGGGCAAGTCTTCCCTTGTTACTCCCAGTGAATGTTAGTCTAGGATAAGGGAGCACACTGTTCAGGGGTTTCCTTCATTTCTACAATAACAGGGTCAACATCTTCAGATGGTAAAAACTTGTTTCTTGAAGAGGGGAAGCAGGTGACTTTATGGACTTCTATTGGGGACTGACAATTTCTTTGGGGGCCTGGTGGTTTAAGGTCTGGGACTATTTCGGGGACTGACAATTTCAAGGGGGCCTGGGAGTTTAAGATCTGTGGCTGTATTGGGGACTGACAATTTCTTGGGGGCCTGGTGGTTTAAGGTCTGGGACTTTACTGAAAAAAATATATATATTGTTGCAGAAGATGCTTGAAAAATAACATTCTCCTTCAGATGGTTGAAAAGGAATAAATGATCTGCCACAAAATGCATTAATGCAAGGTGTTCCTGTGGAAAACATACAAAGGTGAAATGTTTTATTCAAGAATATTTTACTTTGCAGTTGTAGCTTAAAAAAAGATGTATTTACCTAAAATCCAAGGCCCTCTTAGAATATCAATCAGTCGTTCAAATACAAAACTTCTAAATGGCATTGTGTATTCAAAACTTGTACTGTGGCCAGAAGTTTGCAAATATGCAGAATTCCTGCATTGAGGATGGTTGAGCTGTAAACCCATGTCAGCAAATATCACTGCAATAAGACTGCTCATTGTTATCTATTCCTGTCTTTCACTCACAGACAAGACACCTATGACAATACTGTCTATTATGTATTAATGCCAATACTTTTCTTTCAACATAAGCCCAAATAATGAAGCAAATATTTGTTCCCATAAATTGCCATTTGTCTGGAGTATACTTTTGTTCAAGAACTATTTTAAGAACCAGGGTATAAAACTGAATTTCAGCAACTATTTATTATGATCGATGTATATTGGTGCCTCAGGCAAGTGTAGTGATACATACTGACTCAAGCCCATGTGTCACATTTGGGCCTTGGGATATTGACAATATACACAGAAATTAAGAAAAACAGCCTTCAACAAACAAAATACAATCAGATGGATATCCTCTGCACACCCTGCACTCATGACAGCATGACAGTACCATTTGTATATGTGGTTATTAATTTCTAAAAGGAATTGAACTGTTGAACATGGTTATCATGTGATAAAACAAATATTGCTTGTTTATTGGGACAATATCTGCTATATTGACATCTGCCTTCCATTGTATTCTTAATCACCTTTGTTTGATAGTGTAACTGTTTGGTCCACTGAATCTGGTATTGGCATTAAAGAAAGTCAGCATTGGAATATGATTTCGTCAATGGTGAGATTGTAAAGCAAACATATGTTGTACCAAATTTCAAAGGCAATAAAAGTTTCATGATAAATGGCTTATGGGCATGTTCGCAGCTGGAGGTCAAACATGACGGGTTCAAGGAGAGGATTGTCAGTCGATAGTCACAGTGTACTGAGTGAACCATGAAACAAATCTTCAGGTATTTAAGACAACACTTTGTGGAGCTTGAAAACACATGCTGAATACAGTCCACCAGAATATCACTGTTTGACACTGACAGGATTCCTTTGTGTGTCTCCCTGACATGTCAGACAATAGCTCCTTAAGACACAAACTAACTTATCTTATTTATCATATTTTCATCTTATGTTACACATTATGTAGTAATGATAACTGACTTGAAAAGGCACATGTTTTCAATATGTGACTATCAACAACCAAAAAGGTCCTTGGATGACAACAGATTAGGGTATTCTTTTGTGTCTTTTGGGGATAGATGCCCCTGGTTCAGTGCCTGTAGTTGGCCTATCTGCTCATCCTGTGTACCGACATCCGAGCAGTTACAATGCTTCATCACCCATGTTTGTTGTCTGGACCAGGATGCTGCTGGGCGGCCATTAAGGTCTACATGTTGTTATTCAGTGGCAAGCAGCTTCACTTGAGGAAGGTCTCCAGCAGACAGTTTGGTCCTACATGTCTGGGTATGTTTGGTTTGCTCAAACAATGTTATTCTGTAATGGTGGAGGGCATGAATGTTCGATCAACTCTCAGGGAAGTGTGTGTAGTGTATTGCCCCACTGGGAGCTCAGAATGCATTTCAAATTGATTTTGTGTCTGGACTGAAATGTGTGTCAGTCAAGTACTGTGGTAACTGATGGAAAATTAGTGCATGGAGAGTTGTCGAAACATTGGTCTAAGTTTGATTTGGCAACTAACGCTGTGAACTCTGTCGCCCAAAATGACTTTGAGAAACTTTACTGACAGGAAATTAATTATTTATCAAATTGATGATCACTTTCCCGAGCCTTGGCCTACAAATATTGTGGTCAGATATTGACTTTGTGACACAGAACGGTGGAACTTGGGTTTCAGGGACTATTTACACTCAACACATTAAACTTGTTTCAAGAGGAAGGTTAGCAAAGATTAATTAACTAATCTGCTCTATGATCTAGTTGATATTTTAAAACCACAACACAGTTTAATTTCTGAAAACTAGGAACTCATTCCGTAAAAATGCAGATGAGCCAAAAATGTTAGAACTCTCTAATAGTCAGCACACAATGTATGTATATATTAGATTTATATATTATATTTTATTTTCCCGAAGCACTTTATGAATTTAGTCTCACAATTGAATAATGTTTACTCTCTGGGGATTGACTTTATCACAGTGAGAACATGCATGGGTGACATGTTCATGAGTGACACTGTGGTAAGTGTACACAAAGAACTTAGTTAAGCTCCCCCTGACATATCTCATGATTGAATGAGCCTCGATCTTAACCCTCAGGATTATATCTGGGACATGATTGGTCATGGTGTGCAACAAAGGGATCCTCCTATACAGAGCCTGGCCTAACTGGAAGCTGCTTTACACGAGGAATGGCATGGACTGCCCCTTCAGAGGATCAGGCTGACAGGGGGTATGAGGAGGAGAGTGCTGGCTGTCATACAGTCACATGGAGGTTGCTCTCTGTTTTGACTTTGAATCGTGTAAGACATGCAAAATGACATTTTGAATGTTCACATTCACCAATAAATTCAACATTTAACATTCCAGGGCCATACTTGTACAGTCATGGTTTTGTATGAAAATCAGTGATATTTTCAAAATGAGCAATTATCATAATAAAATATACATGGATTCCAATCATTTTGTAATTTTTTATGAGTCAAAGGATCATACGGGTCAGAAAAACTCATGTTTTTCCATCCTGGTCACCAAGAGAGGTTTTAAGTATGTGTTCAAAACCTGTCATTGCCAAAATACAGGGGGTGCTTAATTAAGTTCTTTGTATATTTAACCCATAGATGACCTCCTCATATTTGTTTCATCGATGAACTGTCCTATTGGATTTTACTGAAGGACAAATTGTATTGATGTCTGTCAGCTGTTGGAATACAGCTGTTGTCAATTTGCACTAACAGATTTTGCTCAAAATTTAATCAAGTATTGCAAGCCAGATTTTGGGTGTGCCATCTCACTTCTGTAATATACACAATTCCACACAATATTCTTCAAATTAAAAATCTATCCGGCTTTAATATTTCATAAACAATCTCACTTTGTGAACAATTCATACCAGATTTTCAACGGCTGCCAGATGAGTGAGTGAGTGAGTGATGGAGTGAATGAGTGAGTGAGTGAGTGAGTGAGTGAGTGAATAAACATCCCTCTCTTCACTAATGTACCCAACAGAAAGGATGCATGAAAATACATATTAAGAAATGATGACAGTAACATTTAATTGTAATACCTACGTCTCTTAGCTCCTTGTGATAATTTTTGTTTAAAAATCCTCCTCAAGTGATTGGGCAAGTCTAGATTGCCTTGATATTAATTAATTCAACTTATTTTTTCTAGTTTAACTGACTACCACCAAAACTATGGTTTTGGAAACAAATCTATATGTGAACTAATGGCGGAGAGAGGTGAAGGAGCCCCGCTAGATCGGGACCCGGCCTCCACCTGCAGCACTAGCTGGGACCAGGACAATGGGAGTACACAGAAATATAAAAAAATATGTTAATAGTCATTAAAAGGCTTCATCTGTGGTATGAAATTCATTTGGAACAGAAAAAGCAAGCCAGAAAAAGGTTTTATCAATGTGTCAAATATAAAGCTGAATATACTATTGTAACTGAGGGAAATGAGTCATTCTGACGGACCAGTGGTCTATACACACCTGCACTGTATATTGCCGGACAAACACAGGCATTCATAGGCTTCATGGGCCATTGCTAACTCAGAACCAATACCACACAATGACAGGTAAAAGTAGCAACAGAGCAAACAATACCATAAGTTTAATCACCAGGTAGATACAAGAAGAATATTTTGTCATTAGTGTAGGTTATTGCTAAAAAATGTCATATTATTCAATTTGATAATGGGTATGTTCAACAATTCTTTGAACAAAACCGACGCCCTACTAACATGCTGAATAACGGAACCTACATTAGGCAGGTGACTAACAGTCTCTTTATGGATTACCATCAAACTTGGTTATACTTAAACACTGACCGGGAGATGCATCAGGTTGTCATGACAGGTCTGATAACAACATTAATGAAATATGTGGGTATAACATGTTAACACATGACAAGGACATTCAGTTTATTGTCACACAGGTAGGGAGTGGGGACATGTTGCTTCAAGCCACATCAATATGTGCGATCATACACAGGTAGGGAGTGGGGACATGTTGCTTCAAGCCACATCAATATGTGCGATCATACACAGGTAGGGAGTGGGGACATGTTGCTTCAAGCCACATCAATATGTGCGATCATACACAGGTAGGGAGTGGGGACATGTTGCTTCAAGCCACATCAATATGTGCGATCATACACAGGTAGGGAGTGGGGACATGTTGCTTCAAGCCACATCAATATGTGCGATCATACACAGGTAGGGAGTGGGGACATGTTGCTTCAAGCCACATCAATATGTGCGATCATACACAGGTAGGGAGTGGGGACATGTTGCTTCAAGCCACATCAATATGTCAATACACAGGTAGGAGTGGGGGACATGTTGCTTCATCATCAATATGTGCGACACACAGGTAGGGGAGTGGGGACATGTTGCTTCAAGCCACATCAATATGTGCTATCATACACAGGTAGGGAGTGGGGACATGTTGCTTCAAGCCACATCATATGTGCTAGGGAGTGGGGACATGTTGCTTCAAGCCACATCAATATGTGCTTCAAGCCACATCATACACAGGTAGGGTAGTGGGGGGACATGTTGCTTCAAGCCACATCAATATGTGCGATCATACACAGGTAGGGAGTGGGGACATGTTGCTTCAAGCCACATCAATATGTGCGATCATACACAGGTAGGGAGTGGGGACATGTTGCTTCAAGCCACATCAATATGTGCATGTTGCTTCAAGATCATACACAGGTAGGGAGTGGGGACATGTTGCTTCAAGCCACATCAATATGTGCGATCATACACAGGTAGGGAGTTGGGGACATGTTGCTTCAAGCCACATCAATATGTGTCATACACAGGTAGGGAGTGGGGACATGTTGCTTCAAGCCACATCAATATGTGATCATACACAGGTAGGGAGTGGGGACATGTTGCTTCAAGATCAATACACATACACAGTAGGGAGTGGGGACATGTTGCTTCAAGCCACATCAATATGTGCGATCATACACAGGTAGGGAGTGGGGACATGTTGCTTCAAGCCACATCAATATGTGCGATCATACACAGGTAGGGAGTGGGGGTAGGAGTGGGGACATGTTGCTTCAAGCCACATCAATATGCCATCATACACACATCAATATGTGCGATCAGGTAGGGAGTGGGGACATGTTGCTTCAAGCCACATCAATATGTGCGATCACATACACAGGTAGGGAGTGGGGACATGTTGCTTCAAGCCACATCAATATGTGATCATACACAGGTAGGGAGTGGGGACATGTTGCTTCAAGCCACATCAATATGTGTGATCATACACAGGTAGGGAGTGGGGACATGTTGCTTCAAGCCACATCATCAAGCGATCATACACTGGCAGTGGATCCAATTTCTTCCTGCACAGCCTGTTTATTTACATAGTAGATGATGTGTTAATATGACACAGTAATCTTCATTCCAAATTTATAAATAAACTGTAAATCGAACGAAAACTTATCAGTTTCATCAAATGCAGTGGAAAGGCTGAAAGGTGCACTAAGGAAATGTTAATAAACCTAACTATTTAATATACCTAACTATTTAATATACCTAACTATTTAATATACCTAACTATTTAAAGGCTTTTCTTTGTCTTTGAATTCCTGCAACTAACATACATTTTTCCACACAAAATTACAATTTACTTAAATCTTAAAAATTGGTTGTTTTGAAATATATGTTTTTGAGCGTCAGTGGGCAAAGTTTTCTGCACTATGTTTTACTACACATGCTAATACATCCCATTAAGTTGGGAAACATTTAACTTACTGGTCCTAACTGAGCCTCTCTCTGTTGAATAACATGACTAAACATGGCAGCCTCATTTGTGAAATCTTAGTTTACTGTTCTCACGGGATCACTTGGCCTGTTTGAATTGCACAATATATCTTCAAAATCATTTATCTTACATTTCATGCTGAGGGATATGTGCCATTAATCTTGGAAAAACATCCTTTGACTTATTGTACTGAACTCTTTTTCAAAGGTTCTCTTCATTTGGCTCTCAATGGCTTCATGGATAACTGTCCCCTTGTGTTACGAATATTCATTACGTGTAGACGCTCCAGAAATAACTGCACGCTGTCATGTCCATGTTAGACTGACAGAATACACTGCTGGCTGCTGCTGGAGGTTGTTTAGACGTTACTTTATGCACCTCACTTGTAGGTACTTTGTCAAATGTGACCATATGGATATAGTGATCAGCATGTCCCTCCATCTGTCTGTCCATCCTGCATCCTTTTTGTGAGCAGATTTCTACACCATATTTCTTGTTGAAACTTGCTATACAGATAAGTCTGTTGGGGAAGTGGTGTCTTTTGATGATTTGGGACTGTTTGAATATGTCTCAATGAAACTTGCTATACAGTAAATCTAGCAGTGATTTGATGCCTTTTCTTGACTTGGGACACTGAGAAATACAAAACAGTATTATGGTTTCTTCACCGAAGGTATCCTAAAGCAATAAATCAAGTGTGGGGTCTCAATAGCCAAACTAGATTTCCAAACAGCATGAGACACGGGTGGGATTTCCTGATGACTCTTGTTTGGTGCCTCTAGAGAGACATGCTATCACCTGATGTTAATTATTTCAGATTTTCAGTGATCTGTCCCTAAGCATTTTAAAATTCTTTGGAATCTGATGGGATCTGTTCTTCTCTGGCACTGACAAAATATTAACTGAAGAAACAGGAGCACATGTGGCAGATCCTGTTTCTCCTAGTGACTTCTTGCAAAACATGCCTCTTTTTGCCCGGGAGTCAATGGGTATAACACAGGTTATATTTGGGATTACACTTTCTCAGTAAAGTACAGATTCTAGTACTTTTGTTTGAAACTGCAGCGGCTGAGTGGGTTAGACGGCTGATGTTGTGTGCTGGCAGTTAGGTGCCCGACGGTGTTACTTTTCACCACTTTCTAAATGGCATTGTGTATTCATAGTGTCTGGGTACTTGTTAGGATGAGATGGTAATGTGCCAGTTAGCCTAATGCCACACACTCAGCTTGGGTTGTATACTGCCAATAAAGGTGATCCACTAACTGGGGCAATATCAATACATTATTTCAAGGACACATTGTGCACACAAGGGATAAAACACGACCAGGCTTGTTAAACTGTGGGCAACTGATGTAAAATTGGAGAATAATAGGATCATGTAAGATACATACGCCATGCTGCTACTTCAAACAGATATCAAGTTTGTGTTGTTGCTCTCGTTAACAGCTATCCTTGGACATAATCATTTCCATTAGGTGCAAAAAAAAACATGTACTCACTCACTCTCAGCTACCAAATTAACCTCTTAAATGTTCATGATGTAATCAAATCAGCGAAAGCTCGATACAACCCCAGCAAGCTGCATCCCTTCATTGAATAATGGTCTCCCCAGACAGAATCACAATTTCTACATCATTGGATACGAGACACCAAATCAATATATGACAGTCAAATTCCACGATTCATCTGATAATTAACTTTGCAGACTGGCTTTACTCCCTGGTATTAACAAACCATATAATCCCAACTTGGTCTTCCTTTGACTCCTGACACTTGGAATCAGACCAGATGATGGCAGTTTAAGTGTTATGGAACTTAATGGCCGTTATTTTGGGTCTGAAATCAATAATTATAGATAAGTGTTTCTTATGTGTAATTTACAAGCACCATTAGGACAGGGTCCCTTACTCAATTACTTTCAAATTATGGCCATCTAAAAAGAAACAGTGTGTAAATGGATCTTTCATGAAGCAAAGGTTTTCTTTAATATATTGGTTTGCAGCACTTATCTGAATATACAGAGAATCTCACCCGAGTGTCTTTTGATATCAAATATATCACCACGAATTGATAACGTTACAAATATCCAAGGTTTGCCGAATATATTTTTACTTTTATCAACGAGTGTTGATATATTTGCTATCAGAAGACACGAGGGTGAGATTCTATTTATCATCAAAAATCATTCTTCATTAGTTTTCAATGAAAAATGTACATCTCTGAACTCGGTACTGCCATTAGACTTGCAGTGCAGCGGTGTCAAAGCATTGTGACATCATCAAGTTCATGATGTCGTAGCATTGTCAGGGCATTGTACAAAATCTACTGTCAAAACGATATCTCCTAGGAGATATCATCTGATCTCACACAAGCAATATCTCCTGTGGAACAGTTTTTGATGATAAAATTAAATTTTCATTGTGCTCATTATAATTTCTACATTCAAGTTAGCTCAACTGGTTCCATGTTAGTGCGTTCAGTATCAATGAATTTTTATCTGGGTGTGACATGAACATGATGTAAAAGAATATATTTTTCTCTTTTATTACTGTACCATTACATTATGATGTTCTTCAGTTGTGACTGCTGGGAGGCCTGTGCAGGTGAAACTTCCTGCTCCATAAACATCAGAATCAAAGAACACTAAACATCTACCACCAAATCAGACCGAAAATCAGCCATGAATACACAATGGAAGCCACATGGGCTGAGTGGGTTAGAATGCTGACTTTATGTGTTGGCAATTTGGTCCCTGACTCTGAGGGTGTGGGCTCAAATCCTGGGACTCAACCTAACAAAAGTACTAGAATCTGTACTTTACTGATAAAGGGTAATCTCAAATATAACACATGTTACAAAAACCATCCGTCCCAGGCCATATCATCAACTGTCCTAACCACTACATCAATGGGACAATGTAGAAATGTTAAAAAAATCCTTCTATGACTTCACCAAAAGAAAACTCCAGTCTTCCGACAAAACCCTCAACAAAGACCAAGGATATCTAATCCCATCTGCCTACAATGAACAGATAAATCAGCAGAGTATTCAGACTGTCATTGCAAACCAATCATATTTTGCTCCACCTCATGAACAGCTGGCTTCCTCCAGTTGTTACTGCATTAATTACCAATATCTATTGTTGTTGTTTTCAATCCTTTCTATGCAAACCATCGTGTTGTCTTTGTTAATCCTTGTTGATGTCTATATACAAGACTATTCTGTATTGTAGTACTTCACTCTTGCTTGACTACGGTATAAGAATCTATACAGTACAGCATCATAATATAACAAAGAAGTTATGATCCACAACATATCCTAACTTTCTTAATACTTTAGTCAGTGCACCCACCTCTTGAATGATGTTTTGCTGTTTATGTTATTAGAATTCATATTAGTTTCTCAATAAAGTGACTCTTTTATGTTGGCTGTTCAACTGAGCCATTTTGTAAATCATTATGTATTTCCAATCATGAAACACACCTTGAATGTCAAAACAGTTGTGTTTGTTATAGCTCCAGACAAAGCATCACTGTGTTGGGTAAGCATCACTGTGTTGGGTAAGCATCACTGTGTTGGGTAAGCATCACTGTGTTGGGTAAGCACTGTCCTGTATATCAATAATCGCAATAACACCTCATGTCACCTGTATCTGTGGCAACAGTAAGAGAGTAGTCTCCCCTTGTTGCAGCCTATCAAGTCACATTTCACAAGACTTGTGTACCTCAAGACACTGACAAAATGACAGCTACTGACAGAATATCTACACCAGCTACAATACACCGGACAACATGCCTATAACTGCCATGAAAAGAATGTGTTATTTTCTAGAATGAAATTTGGGGGCTTAAAAAGAAAGTGTTAACGGCACTGTAAAAACCTAATAATGAAGATTTGATATTTGATTCCATGTCACAAATTGGGGGTTACGTTCAGCATTACATAGGGAAGACGCTAATTTGCTCTTCTGTAAGATAACAAATACATTATCAGAGTAGAAAACAGAGCAAAAGTGAAGAAAACAAATAATTGGTACCGCTGGTGTTGGTCTGTTCGTATATCTTCTAAGGTCTATCGGAGTGTGTGATAACAAATATTTGGTATTGCTGATGTCGGTCTGTTCGTATACCTTCTAAGGCCTATCGGAGTGTGTGATAACAAATATTTGGTATTGCTGATGTCGGTCTGTTCGTATACCTTCTAAGGCCTATCGGAGTGTGTGATAACAAATATTTGGTATTGCTGATGTCGGTCTGTTCGTATATCTTCTAAGGTCTATCGGAGTGTGTGAAAACAAATAATTGGTATTGCTAGTTTCCTGGTACAGTGTCTAGCTTCCACTGCATGCATGAACAACTTGTTGTGACGTGGGTGAACTGACTGACCCAATCAATAGTGTATCCATCCGAAAGGAACAGACTAATTTTGGATAGCCAGTTTCTGCCTTGATAACACTCTGTAACACTTTATGGAATGAGATGAACTTGCTCCACTTCAAGAAAAGCCTGGCCGTTTTACCTCAGGGAATACCAATATAAGGCTTTGCAGGCCATTATTAACTAAGATGGATCAAGGATAGAGAGGTCCTATTTTCTTCAAAACTAGAGAGAAACACAATAACCCAAATGTACACTTATCTATGATCTGCTTATCTTGCCACATGCAAAGTGTTAAACAATCGTCTATAATTAAACACATGATTCTCAATTTGACATGTATATTTAGTCAAATCTGGATTCATGTTCCTTGACTCTCACTATCTTCCAAAGGTAAATGCTGAAGCTACCAGCAGATATTGGCACTGAAGATGGGGAATTCTTTCATTGTTTTCATGTTTTTGTCTCCAAGGCAGCCACTTATCCATAACTTTGTATAATGCTGTGATGGTGACGTTTAATTGTCATTCCTTCCAAAACAGGCTTGAAGGTATGGGTACAGACAGAATCGTAAAACAACTGAAACTATTTCTCATAAGAAATGCATGAATATTTTTCATTTATATGAAACGGGTATGTTAACCAAAACTTGGATGGAATGACTGATATTATATATAACCTCTTTAACATGCAAAATTTGGGATTACACTTTCTCAGTAAAACATAGATTCTGAAATTGTATTTGTAATATCAATAGGTTTGGCCTCTACTCACTACTCAGCTGTACCTGAGCAGGTGAAAACTCTTTAACCATTGGGCCACCACACAGTACCTGAGCAGGTGAAAACTCTTTAACCATTAGGCCACCACACAGTACCTGAGCAGGTGAAAACTCTTTAACCATTAGGCCACCACACAGTACCTGAGCAGGTGAAAACTCTTTAACCATTAGGCCACCACACAGTACCTGAGCAGGTGAAAACTCTTTAACCATTGGGGCCACCACACAGTACCTGAGCAGGTGAAAACTCTTTAACCATTGGGCCACCACCACACAGTACCTGAGCAGGTGAAAACTCTTTAACCATTGGGCCACCACACAGTACCTGAGCAGGTGAAAACTCTTTAACCATTAGGCCACCACACAGTACCTGAGCAGGTGAAAACTCTTTAACCATTAGGCCACCACACAGTACCTGAGCAGGTGAAAACTCTTTAACCATTAGGCCACCACACAGTACCTGAGCAGGTGAAAACTCTTTAACCATTGGGCCACCACACAGTACCTGAGCAGGTGAAAACTCTTTAACCATTAGGCCACCACACACAGTACCTGAGCAGGTGAAAACTCTTTAACTTACCTGAGCAGGTGAAAACCATTAGGCCACCACCACACAGTACCTGAGCAGGTGAAAACTCTTTAACCATTAGGCAACCACACAGTACCTGAGCAGGTGAAAACTCTTTAACCATTAGGCCACCACACAGTACCTGAGCAGGTGAAAACTCTTTAACCATTAGGCCACCACACAGTACCTGAGCAGGTGAAAACTCTTTAACCATTCGACCACCCCACTGTACCTGAACAGGTGTCAGATTGGGCAGCCATAGAGTAGTGAAGTCTTTCAACAGATGACAAAGTATTTCCTTCCAACACAATGTACTGTTGTTGGTCATTATCCTTGATACCCTTGGTCTTTGTGTGTCGTGAACTCTGGGATTCTTGTGAAGTGAACAATACAGAAAGTGACAAACTGGCATGTTCCTGTGATGATCTGCCTTTGGAGTCTCCATTACAAGACCAGTGAACTCTTCAACCTATATAATGATGTACATCTGCCATTCCATCAAATCTCAACATGTACCTAATGATGTCTTTGGGCATCTTTAGTTTGTTTTCTTGGCTATGTCTTACACAAACTTGCAGTCTTTTACAGTAACACGCAGTCACTCTCTAATCACTTAACACATATTCATAATGATGCAAGTATGCAAACCCACAAGCAAACAGTCATGCAGCAATCCCAATTAAATCAGTCCTTTCAAGGGAAAGATGTCACAGAATTGCCACAGGAAGTGAAATACAGAATGGATTTTGGATGACACTCATCAAATCAGCATGAATACTTGAGATGAAATACAATCCATAACAAACCTCCTGATTACATCTCCATCATGTACGTAGGATGATAGAGGGCAGGCACTGGAAGCCAAGTGTCAGCTTCTGTCAACAGCACATTGTTCATGTCTCGTTCAGTCACAGCAGTCGGGTGGTGTAACAGTGACAGAGTAGATTGGTCAGTCCTATACCACTGTGATATCACAGCAGCCCGTACCTGGCTCTGGCAAACTGATGACTGCTTCAGTCTTACATAACTTGTAAAATGATGCACAGACAATCAGTTCCCACAGGAATATACCTGCACCCTATTATTCATCCTGACAGGAGAACTGCTTATGCCTGGAAGAGTTAACCTGGATTCCACATTAATTAACATAATTTAGAAAATGTTTTTTTCTGTAAAATAGGAACAATTACATTTATTGTTAGTAATTGGATTATGGTTGCCTAATACAGAATGAAGTGAAAATTTTAACACTAAGTCATAGCTATCCCTAGTGGTATGCCCTTCCAACTGACAGAGTTACCTCCCCCTGACCTAGACATCTCTGTATAGTAGTTTGAAAATCCTCACAAAATTTATGAAAAACAGTTAATAAACACTTATCTTCTAGAGGAAAGGTGGGGAGGAAGGGCGGGACCTATACCCCATAATCCAGAGGTAAGTTTACTAACAATTACTAACAATAAATGTAATTGTTCCTAATTAAGGCGTAACATTACCTCTGGATTATGGTTGCCTGAATCCCACATACGGATGGAGGGCTATCCCTAGAAGAATAGTCTTTAAGCATACCACTAGTGAGTTATTCTCCATGGTCAAAACCCTCTAAGGATAACTATGACTTAGTAGTAAATAATTCACTGGTGAAATATAAGATTGGATCATTGTCTGCTGGAAGATAACTTCTGCCCAAATATTGAGTAGTCTCTATTTATCAACTAAAATTATAGTTATCTACTCTTAAGATGAATTAATATTGATAATTTCCAATTGACGACTTTCTCTGATTCTGTCGTCTTATGATGTCACTCCTGGTTCTATGACGTCACTTCTGGTCTCATGACCTCTACTTTTTGCCATTTGTGACGTCCCTAATGTGTCCTTCTTTACTCCTTCATAATCTTGGAATAAAGGTGGTAATAATGCCCGGACTCCCGCAGCAAACCAGTTGGTATAGGATAGTATGTCCAAGGATGAACGAGCATCCCCATCAATGTCCTTGAGATCCCTGGATGAACAGGAAAATGGAGTATCCCTGGCAGCTCTAGCGTCCTGAAGCTGGGCAAAATCCTTGTCCATACGCGGAGCATAAAGTGGAATCAGTCTATCATGAATAGCATACACTGGCTTTTGAACAATATTGGGTAGCGCATTTAGTGAAGTCGCCTTGGAGAGGTTCAAATTGTCCAGCACCGACTTAAGCGCCGATGAATGAGGAAGAGATAGCTTGGAAACCCTTTCCGGCGGCAGACATCGCAACGTTCCGGCTCCTCAGACTGTGGCGGGACCGTGCTAGGATAAAGTCCATGGATTAATTCCACCTTTTCCCTTAGAGACCATCCAGGAACAAAATCTTCGGCCGAAGTATCCATAGGCTGGACTGCCAATAACCCCTCCTTCATAATGAATTTTGGCTGAGAGAGAGGATAAATAGAAGTAGCTTCCGAATCCGAGAGGTCCAGTACAAGCGGTAAAATCGGTAAAATCGGCTCGTTGATTAAATCCAAGGTGGGAGACGCAAGCCGAGGGCATGAAGTCAGTCCCGCTAGGATATGACTGCAGCACATTCCCTGCATGGGATAAGGTAGCAGGCTTTGACTGCCTTACTCCCTGGGACAAGGGACACGGCTTGTTTTGCCTGGACCACAATTATAGCCTGCCTGGGGTCAGCCAGGTTGATCCCGTCCCCGTCACATGAAGCCCCTGGCTTCTCCCCCTGTGGGGAACGGCCTTCTGATCCGGTCGTAAGGTGATGCCTGGCTTTCCAAGGTAGAGCACCCCCGAGTTTCACAGAAACTGACTCTTGCCCCCAGCTGTTGCCATCGTCAACCCAGTCAGTGCGACCACTGGTCGTCTTGCCGTACATAATGCCATCATGAAACAGTTTTTGTAATGAATTCATCTTGGCCTCATTCCTCATCTCCATATCATACATAGACTGACTAACTGAGGCCTGCAACTCTGATTTAAACGATGCAAATAAATTCGAGATTGCAGAAATGTCCAAATGAGATGCATCCGACTTAGATCTAGATCTAGATATTTGGATTTTGATTCAGATCTCTGTGAAGATGGCGGGGACCCAAAGCAGATTTTTTACTTTTGCTAGCCTCCGAAGACGGGGAGCTCTTACGTTTCCTAGTCTGAAATCATGCAGATTCTATATTTAACCACTCAACTTCTGATAATTCTGAACACAAAAGGCAGTGATCTTGCAAAGTACAAGGATTACCAGTAAAACAAGAAATGCAGAGAGAATGGGGGTCTAAATCCGACATAAACTTTTGACATTGCACGCACTTACTCTTAGCCATAGCTAAAGTTAGACAAAGGAAAAAAGGGCGGGGAAAATATATTGCAAGTACAGACGTAATAATAATGTCAACAACACTAACCTATATAGGGATGGATCAGTGTAGGCATCAAGCTGATAGAAGTCAAATTCTCACTCCACTCTATACACGTGTACAGTGTATACCATACAGAATTTTTTGAGGATTTTCAAACTACTATACAGTGACGTCTAGGTCAGGGGGAGGTAACTCTGTCAGTTGGAAGGGCATACCACTAGGGATAGCTATGACTTAGTGTTAAACTTTTCACTTCATTCTGTATGTGTCTGTGGAAACCACAGAATTAGGCAACCATAATCCAGTGGGAATGTTTATGCCTTAATTATGTTAATTTCGAGAATAGATGTTAATGTATTAAACTGATTTCAAACAATTTCTCATTACTGCTCAGTGAAATGTGTACATGTATAATTAAAACAAGAACTTCTTATGGCTTGGAACTCTAAGGGGACAATTTCAATTTAATTATTTTAATTCAGCTTCAATATTGTTTTGAAATAGGAAAGGAAGTGAAGCCAAGCAGTTTTGTGGGATCAGCCAAAACCACTACCACAAGGCTAGTGTCCTGACCCTACAATACAACCAAGCAGACAGCCTTGCAATGAGTTGAGTTGAGTTGAACTTTTACGTCTCATCGGTATTGTTTCAGCCATATAGTGACTAAACTTGCAATGAATAACAGACACACGAGAAACATAAATTCATTATAGCAAGTTCTGAAGTTTTTCTAATTTCAGTTGATTGAAATTTTACATGTTCTCACATTAAACTGGTTCGTTAAGAGTTCCACTTTCAATGAATGTTTTTAGATGTGATCTATTGTTAGATTCACTGTTCAATAAATGGATTCGGGACTTGGCACATTGCTTTCATTTGTCTGGAAGGATCTTTGTTTTTCAATAAATACTTCCTCACCAATTCTATACGAGCACTATAACTTGTATTGAAGAGGTTCCAGTTAAAAGCATAGACCTCATTGCTATGTGTCTAAGATATCTCCAGAGTGGCTTACCATATTCACCAAATAAACATCTAGGGCAAATAGAAAATTGTGCAATGCTGCTGATAATAACCAGGTATATGTTAAATTTGTTTTTCTGGACATTGCTAATATTGGTGAAGCTAACACAGTTTATTTCATACCTTTTCAGTTGCTGTTTTCTGTAACAAAATTGTATCGACAAATTAAAATACTGATTGCAAGGTATATTTTCAGTCTTAGTATGAGGTGTTTCTTAAGAATACTTACTATTGATTGCTAGGATGTCACTGTACCCTGCCCCAAGTAACAGCTTTTAAGAAAATAATACATCTGGCGAAGAAAATCAATTTCATTCACTCTCTGAAAAATAAATGACTTAATTATATCAATAACAGCAGTGTCATGTGACAGTATCATGTGACAGTGTGCTAGGTGCTGAAGCTCACCTATACATAGTAACATTTTCTTAGTTTTCAAAATGGCTGCCTTAGCAGTCTCTCACAGAACTGTATTTATGAAGTATTAATGCTGCATCATTTGTACACATCAGTACTGATTATATTCAGAATAAGGGGCAATATCCAATATCTCTGGAGGAGTACAGAGAGAGGATCAGCCTGGTGTGCTATTGATTCATTTACCTGTGCTGAGCCTTTCTAGCACTACATCCCGATATCAAATTTTCAAGATTCGACTCATAGTGACAAAAATCATTATATACCAAAGACTGTTTGTCTGCCTGCACCGCCATCTTTGAAGATTTTTATGCCGTTTCGGGATGTCATAACTGCCGTTTTGGGATGCTATGACTGCCGTTTTGTATGCTCACCGACCATTCTCGGGCGCTCTTGTAGCTGATACTCGAGTTTTGTTCCATTTTAAATGGTTAGTTTTCCATTACAGATGCGTTTGTTTCAGTTTTAGAGCAAATTGTTGCAGTTTTGGAAGTTGATTTTCCTATTTTGGTGATTTTTGTTCTGTTTTCGTGTTAATGAGTTCAGTTTTGAGGATTTGTTCACCGTTTGTATGGTAGTCCTGGAGCATATCCTACCACAACGATGGTACCAAACACAAGCAAAGGCCTTCAGTAGATCATTTGACTAAAACATGGAAATTATCATTCAACTCAAAATTTGAAATTGCAATAAGCATCATTTCTGTCACATGTAACAACTTTGGAAATATGCTTCACATGTCTAACACAGAACATTTTGAAAGCAGTACTGACACTTTGCATGATGGAAGACTTATAAACAAATTTTTAACAGGTCATGTGTGATGCTTTTGGAAATCTTTCTAGAAAGCATGCTTGAAGCAACCTCAAAGGATTGTCTTTATCTAAAAACTCATAGGTAGATAGGTTTCTGAGAAGAAGATACTACAAACATTCCAATGACACCAGGTGTTCATGGGTTAGCAACACCTGTCGTAACTGAAGCATCTGTTACAAATGATTGGTTGGTTGGTTTGTTCTTTAACGCTGCACTCAGCAATATTCCAGCTATATGGCGGCGGGCTGTAAATAATCGAGTTTGGACCAGACAATCCAGTGATCAACAGCATGAGCATCAATCTATGCAATTGGGATATGATGACATGTGTCAACCAAGTCAGTAAGCCTGACCACCCGATCCCGATAGTCGCCTCTTATGACAGTTAAAAATAGAGATCACTAGAGATCACAAGAAGTCATTTTGATGTTGCTCCTGTACATATAGTGCCACAGCCATGTAACTCCCCTGCACATGCAGTGAACAATGTTTGTACAGTAGGCATGAGTGATCCTCTATAATGAAACATACATCCAAGAGTTCACCTTGCTAAGAGTCCATTTCAGGGAGATGCTTACAGAGCCAAAATCTGATATGAACATCTTGTACAGTTTTAGGTGTCATCACTGACGGAACAACCAGGCCACCTGACTCCAGTATGTTGTTATCCCATAAATATAAAAGTGACAAAACTCTTTCCACATCCATAACTAACTTGTGAAGTACTTTACTCTCCGAGTGATTCAGGTAGATTTAACACAAAGCTGAAATTCCTATTTAATTATGGAGTGTCTACTCATTGCCAAAGAAACACATCTGAAAGAACCATCATGGTGAAACTCATGATCCAGCCCTAGTGCTGACAGATAAAACTAGAAACTAGGGAACATGAGACTTGCCTAAAAACTAGGGAACATGAGACTTGCCCAGAAACTAGGGAACATGAGACTTGCCTAGAAACTAGGGAACATGAGACTTGCCTAGAAACTAGGGAACATGAGACTTGCCTAGAAACTAGAGAACATGAGACTTGCCTAGAAACTATAAAACATGAGACTTGCCTAGAAACTAGGAACATGAGACTTGCCTAGAAACTAGGGAACATGAGACTTGCCTAGAAACTAGGGAACATGAGACTTGCCTAGAAACTAGGGAAACATGAAACTTGCCTAGAAGCTAGGGAACACGAGACTTGCCTAGAAACTAGGAAACATGAGACTTGCCTAGAATCTAGGGAACGTGAGACTTGCCTAGAAACTTGGGGACATGAAACTTGCCTAGGAACTAGGGAACATGAGACTTGCCTAGAAACTAGAGAACACGAGACTTGCCTAGAAACTAGGGAACAGGAGACTTTTTTAGAAACTAGGGAACAGGAGATTTACCAAGAAACTAATCAAGATGACACATACAGAAAATGGGGAAGACGAATTTGCCTAGAAACTTAAGGAAGATGAAATTTGCCCAGAAAACTAGGGAAGATGGAGAATTGCCTAGAAGAGTAGGGAACATGGGGCTTACCTAGAAACTGGGAGAAATGAAACTTACCTAGAAACTAGGGAAGAAAATAATATCACTGTTGGCTCTTGAGGACACATCAGCATAAAGCTGGATGCATGTAACCTATAAGTTGACATATAAACATGTCAGTTCAAGAGAATAATAGGACTATCTGCTGCAACAGATCCCACCAAGAATAACAGCAAAACAGTAGAGAAGACTCCAGAACAACACACCCTGCACCCAAGATGTCAGCAAACTGGATCAATGTGCCCATCCATCATGAATGCGGTAATCACAGATGGAAAACATTTCAGATTCTGTCCAAGTGAAATAATTTGCTGTGCCTGTCAGCCTTTCAGTTGCCACCATGCTGTGGAGCACGGAGGTAATTATCATTGTGTATATGGAAGTGGTTAATAAGAGTTAGATAATAATAGTAACTTGAAGCCTGATATGTTTGAGAAGAGCTGTTGTCACTCACCTTATAAAGACATGGCATTGGCAATAAGATCAAAGGTGACTTTAAAACCACACAAATATTTGAGTTCCTTTGAACATGTGGACAGGCCATACTTGTGAATGTTTTTGGCATACAAAAATTACAGGGATGTGGCAGTTCAAGTTAAACTTTCACGTTGATTCTATGGTTCTAAGACTTAAAGATTTCTCAGAAAAGGGAAAGGCATGACATCTTCTGTTTGGTTTACTTGGTTAATGGATGTTCTTTCTTGTGATTCACACGCCACTCAACAATATTCAGGCTACATGAAGATTGTCTTTAACTCCATCATTCTGGTGACTGATATCATGAGCATCAATCTATGTAATTGGAATACACCCATCAACCAAGTCAACCAAGTCAGCCAGCCTGATTAGGTGATCCTGTTAGTTGCCATTTACAGCAAGGATGGGTTGCTGAAGATAAGTTGTAAACCTCCAGTGACGTCACTCTATTGTCTCGCCAGGTTCTCCTTTTATCAAGTAAACCTCTACAGGCAGTTTCTTGGGCAATCTCCAAGAAATCCCAAGGATTTTCTTCAGAATTGCCTGCATCCCTGGGAGTTTCTAGAGAACTGCCCGAGGATTTATATTAGTAATAGCCCTTGACTTTGAATTACACTAAAATACCTTTATAACGAACTCCAAGGGACCACTGAAATTAGTTCGTTATATCCGTAGTTCGCTATTCACTTTTTTATATGATAATATAAAGTTTATTCGGGACTTTTTAAACAGTTCGCTGTAGCCATCAGTTTGTTATATCCGTGTTCATTATAAAAGTATTCTACTCTATTATACTAGTACAAATTTTGAAGATTGATACAACTTTGTCTTGCTATAACTGAATACGATCATAAAATATCACATTATTGAAAACATTCAATATATTGTGTCGATGGCTGGTTCCGAACCTACTACCCTTGGCTTAATAGCTTGGCAGTTTTATCCAATAGGCTACGAAGGATCACTGTGAAGACTGTGATGTTTTTCAGTATGAACCATGTGTTCCTCACAAGACAGGTAGTGCGGGCAGCGCACATGTAGGACACAGGAAGCGTGTGCACTGCAAGTGCATTGCGTGTGCAAGGCAAGGTATCGGCAGCCAGTCGCATCCCAGTTGATTTCAACAATAAATACCAAATATTATAATGATATCTAATATAAATCTGCGGTCAGTTCATAAGCTGGTTCAAAACCTCCTCCTTGGTTTTGTTTGAAAATGTAAGATCTGTGTCAGCCCTTCCCAATATCCCTCTGCTGTGGGCCTACTTTTTTTCAAACAAAACCAAGGAGGAGGTTTTGATCCTTCACTTCTACCTCAGATCTTCATTGACTCAATGGACGTGTTGCCAACAACTACTACATGTATGGTTGATTAGCTTGCTATCACCGACAACATTACAAGTACATGTACAGTGGTATGACCAAAGTGTGCTCAAATTGTAGTCTTAACCAATTCATGCCAATAAAAGCATCCAAGAATTCCATCATAAGAAATCTGTCAAAAAAACATTTAATGATTGTGACTGTATCACAAAATATGAGTTTATGTATCACAAAGAGGGATGATACCATCAAGAGGTGAGTGTGCCCTGCCCATGATAAACACATGCAAGGGCATGTCAATTGTAAAGAATCTTGTGGAACATCACTTCCTCCATTGTGAAAGTTGATCACCACACAGTGCTGAGGTCTATTAACAACATTCCATGTCTCATGTGTCAAATGCTAGAGTTCTACTGACTGATTCCTCCCCTTCCCCTCCTACATCTGATACATGGTGTTGTGTAATCGACTGAAATAAGGGCGTTGTCAGCTACATTACTCATTTGTGTATCACGACCACAACAGCTTTGATGCATGTAGGTATTAAATCAATGTTTTGATCACACATTATTTATTGTTCTAGATTGTATTAAATGTAGTAACAAATTTTTGATTGTGATGGCTGCAGTAGTGATGCATGTGCCATGTGGTAACTGCATCAATCGCCAGGCAACTTGGCATCTTAAATATGTGCTTGTTGGTCAAGTGAGGAACTCTTTCACAGACATTTCAAAGTTGGTATTGCTGATTCTGCAGCAGGACAGCAGTGAAACTTTGATTCAGTATAAACTATTTGTAGACAAAGATATAATATTAGTGGCATCATTCTGTCCAGTAAGCCGGTGCCCATCTATCAGTAGCCAATCAGTAAACAGTTCTCAGTAAGTGGGTGTGGCCAAAATATGATATATACTATTCACACTTTGCTAAGGATCAAATCATGGATTCAACAGAAAACTATGATGTGGGGTCAAATTTGGTTTAAATATCTAGGCTTATTGTAAGCACGGGTCCTAGGTTTCAGGTTGTCATTGCATCTTGTGGATCATACCTGCTATTGACAGGTGTTGTGTACTTGCCAATGACTCGTTCCATGATTTGCAAAATGGCTGACTGGTGCCATGAAAACCATTTGTATGGTTACTCATGTATCAGGTGCATAAGGTTAGATTAAAGTGACTGTTTACCTAAAGAGGGGTTACCATATTTATCCAGTTTGAAAGGGATGCAATCTCAAATTATGAATCTACTTTTAAGTAAAGTTGTGAATTTGTGTGATCCTTAGCAAAGTGTGAGTAGTATATGTTAAATGCAAAACTTGCCTTATTTACCGTAGTCAATCAAATAAAAGTAAATCACTTACAATAGAAATATTACAGACTGAAGGAAACCAACTTTCATGCTACAATTTCAGCAGCATGTTGTATGGTTCCTAAACAAAGATAGAGGGTACATCAACCCATGGGCCCCAAGGGACCAGTGAACAACGTATTTATCTTACCGAAAACCTCAATGTTAATTTTGAACTGTTTGAAGCACGGGTATTGGATCATAATAAGGAGTACCGGAGTTAGGCAACAGCCCAAACACTACTAACATGAAGTACCAAACGAATTCCCACAGTTTGGCATTTCTAGCGGGCAACATAGAAAACGTTACTTGCTTGTAAGCGGGGTACATTGATTGCCTCAGCCAATCAGGAAATGACATTTATGTCCGAGGTAAGATAAAGACCCATGTATACATGTTGTAAATAATCTATTCTCAATCAGAAAATCCAGTGATGGAGATTAAGAGCATCAATCTATGCAATAGTGCAAGGGTGTATGTGTGTGTATGTAAACTGTATGTTAATTACCAATGCCAGCAGGACTTATTCAAGTTGATAAATAAATTGCCATAAAAACAAACATTTATCACAATCACAAATAAACCAAGTGAGTTTTCTAAATAAGGATAATAGATTACTCCACCTATCATAGAAATTAAAAGCAGAAATAAATACTTGTTTACTGTACTGTTTACTGTAAAAGCAGAAAGAAATACTTGTCAACTGTACTGCACAAACGTACCAGCTCAGATTATGCCTGGAGTATTTTGAACAGCACCTATAACTTGAGACAAGGTGGACTAACACACCTCTCTCACTGGCTATGTAGTCACATGATTTAATAGTTATTGGAAATGTACAAAATAAAGTGAAATGTAATTTTTTTTTTATGCCTTTTTCCCAACAATGCCTGAAACCTTTTCAAAAATATTTTTATCAATTCAATTTCTCATTCTTCTAGTAGCCCCTGTCTTCAGTTAGACAGTAGACAAGAAGACAGAAGCAGGAGAAGTGAAGACCAGATGTCCCTCGACAACAGTGTAAGCTGTCAAGCTCACCTGTCTCACAGGCTTGATTACCTACAGCTCTCTGTGGTATAACTACCTACAGCTCTCTGTGGTATAACTACCTACAGCTCTCTGTGGTATAACTACCCACAGCTCTCTGTGGTATAACTACACCACAGCTCTCTGTGGTATAACTACCTACAGCTCTCTGTGGTATAACTACCCACAGCTCTCTGTGGTATAACTACCCACAGCTCTCTGTGGTATAACTACCCACAGCTCTCTGTGGTATAACTACCCACAGCTCTCTGTGGTATAACTTACCTACAGCTCTCTGTGGTATAACTACCTACAGCTCTCTGTGGTATAACTACCTACAGCTGTCTGTGGTATAACTACCTTCAGTTCTGAGAACTTAAGCTTTTGAAAGAAACATATCTGGTACTGTAAGCCACTGAAAATCTCTATATCACTGACTGCATGAAAACATAGTTTCGTGCAAGGTGAGTTTGAATGAATGAATGAGTTTAGTATTCTTCCACACTCAGCAATATTCCAGCTGTATGGCGGTGTGCAAGGTAACAAGACTCAAGTAGAAGACTGAAACAAAGTTGACAATTGTACATAAGCTTCATATCATATTTCTGTTCTAATCAGATAATCCAAACAATATTCAGACCCTTGTTAAACTTCACGGGTTCAGTATTGACATTGTTCGGACAAACCATATATCATTTTCACCCAATCACAAAAGTTTTCAAGTCAAACAAGGAAATACCTTTTTGTAAACAGCATATGGCAGCACACATGGCGTGTGCTCTATTTGCTGTTGCTAGAGTGGCTGCCATGGGACTCTAAACCTATGCCTGGGACACCTTGTTACCAAGAACCCTCAGTGCTAGATGTAGGCCAAGGTAAATTCCTGCTTTAACATAGCCAAGGTTTGGAGACTAGGGCACCACTGAGTCTTGATATACAAGAGGTGAAGATGGAAGCCCTGCTTTAACATAGCCAAGGTTTGGAGACAAGGGCACCACTGAGTCTTGATATACAAGAGGTGAAGATGGACGCTCTGTTAAAGTTTCAGAATATCCAAGGAGATATTGCATGATTAAAGGCTAGTATAAAAACTCATCTTTTAATTAAAAAAAGTCTCTACTGTTTGTATGGAAAATAAAGAGATTTACATCTATCTGATCACCTGAACACTCATAGTACAAAGGCTTAAAGTAAAACTGAACATTGATTCCTAATGAGTGTTGCTACATAATGTAAAATATTCCAAACATGAAGACAAGTTCCATCTACCTTTTAAAATACTGCATCAATGAAACATCCATAAATCCTTTTCGAAATCACAGCGGTAAAAACAGGAACTGAGTAATACACATGTCCATCATTGCAGTGAGATGCTTGTAGTCCTCTCCGTCAGATCCTACACAATCAATACTGCAACCGCGGAGGGCCTCAAGCCACGTTCATAACAGCAACAACTCGTCTCAAGCTGAGCTTGCTGGTATTTTACACACAGAAGTGCTTCTTCATCATTTCAGACCAAGATACCTAGAAGTCGGAGGCTAGGTAATTTGCCAGTGTTGAAATATTCTGATTCTCTTAAAAGCAGTAATTTGACTGTCAGTGTTGATGGACAATAGCTGTTGAAGGAAGGAATTAGATCTCTTATCAAACTACATGTGTTCAGTTTGCGTGAAGACATGAGGAAATGGATTTATAATGTTGTAATCAGCCAAATTTTATCCTATTCATAATCTAAATGAGTAATCTGACAAAGGTTCACTTAATAGGCACTTCTCATAAATCATAAGTTGTATTCCAACTTAATAGTTTTTATTTCTCAAAATAACTCAAACATGCACAACATTAAATGTGCTCCTGTCAAACTCTGAATATAAATCACTTATTTTCTCACATTTTTGCATTTTTAGAATACACTTAAGGGAACCTTTCCTTTTTGAGTTATCCTTAAAAATGGAAAACTCAGAAGCATCAAACTCATGAAAATATATTCCTTTGAGACATGCAAAATGGTTCCTCTGAACATTACACCACTCTGTCTAATTACGGAGTTCACATTGTACGACAGAGGAAGCCATGAATCAGCTCTCCACTCCTTCATCCCGGCAATAACCTCTCACATATTCCATCCTTTGATGCGGCCTACTCCTGGAATCTTCAGTATCAGTACAATCTCCTTGTGATGAAAACCATCAGTGAGACTCGAGGGACGACAAACTGCGGTCACTTTATGATTGTAGGCTCAAAGTAAGTCCACTAGATGAAGGAGTGAGATCAAGAAGATAGTGGTACTTTCACATGTAAATGAAAGCTCTGTGTGTGTGTGTGTGTGTGTGTGTACGCACGCGCACGTGCATATGAGTGTCTGTGTGCGTTTGTATGCACACATTAGCTCTTAATTAAACATAAAGCCTGTCTCTCAGTTTGTCGTCTGACCTCACACAGCAGTATGCTCCACTATTAATCAGCTTTTTCCATAATCTCGGATCTTCCCCATCTAACAGTGATTAGTACACACATACTCATGAGACCGATTACAATGAACTGTCACTCTTACTCTGAGAGACTTTCTATGGTTATAAAAAGGCTTTTTATAGATTTTGTTTTCATAAAGAGTGGTATAAAAGAGACATCACTTGAAACAAAATTGAAAGAACACCACAAATGCAATCAACCGTTCTTTACAAAATTCTTGTATGTCTAAGACATGGAGACATCCAAGCAACATAAGGATAACAGCCATGCATGTAGATGTGTACCACATGGATCTAAACAGCACCCCATCAAAGCAAGGCACATCAAAGATGGCTGCTGATATCATGATGTCAAGGATTTGTGTTCCAAGTGACACAGATACGTCTATACTTTGATGGGAGACACAAAGAAGGTCATAATAAAATCTACCATTTTCTGATCAAGGTCTATAAGAGATTCTGTTTTTAGATAGAGGATAAACAGAGATGTTGTGAATTGCCTAAGCTCTATCAGTCTATCAGTGATCGATGAGAGGACAGCAGGATCAAGGATATGGAAATCTATTCCTCTTTCTCAACATCAGTACACACAATGTCAACCACTGACCTACAGTACCCAGCACTACACAGACACACACAGATACACACAGGCACACAAAGTCACACACTACACTACAGTGTCTCTTACACAGAGATACACACAGATGCACAGAGGCACACAAAGTCATACACTACACTACAGTGTCTCTCACACACAGATGCACAGAGATACACACAGGCACAAAAAGTCACACACTACACTACAGTGTCTCTCACACACAGATATGCACAGAGATACACACAGGCACACAAAGTCACACACTACACTACAGTATCTCTTACACACAGATATGCACAGAGATACACACATGCACACAAAGTCACACACTACACTAGTGTCTCACACACAGGCACACAAAGTCACACACTACACTACAGTGTCTCTCACACAGACTACACTTCAGTCACACACACATGCACACAGACACACACAGGTATGCAAAAATATACAGACACACACACAGATGCAGAGATGTACAAGGAGAGACACAGATATATATACACAGTCAGACACAGACACCCAGATACAGATGCACAGAGAGAGAGTGAGAGAGAAAGAGAGAGAGAGACACACACACATACACAGATACACAAACAACAGAAATACAGACGACAGACCCAGAGACACACACACAAACACACACATGCACACAATATCACAACAACAAAATCAATACTTTATTTCGTCTCTTAAAATTCTTCAGATTTACTGACAAAACTGACAAAAATTGACATGCACAGTCACACCACATCAGAACGGTAGAACAGATTTAAAGAACAAATAAACTGTTTTTTTGTACTCTTTTAATAATAATAATAATAATAATAATAATAGGCCATTTATATAGCGCCTTTCCACGTCACAGGGATATGCTCAAAGCGCTTCCTGAGCTCAAGTTAAAACTATATACAGTTGGCAGGTACGGATGATTGGAAGTCACTTGTAGCGGAGAAATAGATGAGTCTTTAGTCGTGTTTTGAATGTACTTAGGGAAGGAGAAGATTTTAACTCGATAGGGAGAGAGTTCCACAGAGAAGCTGCTGCATATGAAAAAGTTCTTGAGCCAAATGATTTGAGATTGTAGCTCGGGACAGCAAGTAACAGTTGTTGTGATGAGAGCAGAGTTCTTTCTGGAGAGTAATGTGTCAGAAGGTCTTGAAGGTAGGAAGGTCCTGAGTTGTAGAAAGACTGGTAGGTGAGGCAGAGAATCTTGAAATCAATCCTTTCACCTAATACAGAGCCAGTGTAGAGAGTTTAGAATGGGAGAGATGTGACAGCGAGTACTGGTGAGAGTGATGATGCGTGCAGCTTTGTTCTGGATTTTCTGAAGACGATGGAGTTGAGACGAAGAGATGCCAAACAGTAAACTGTTGCAGTAATCCAGGCGGGATAAAATCAGTGTCCGCACAAGGGTGGCAGTGGCTTCTTTTGTAAGGACTTTGCGGATGCTGCCGATGTTCTTCAGATGGTAGTGGCAGGTCTTTACTAGATGATTTATTTGCTTGTTCATGCTAAGGTTTGAGTCCAAAAGAACGCCAAGGTTTTTCACAAGAGGAGAAAAAGGAATCGAAGATTGACCAATGGAAATATCTTTGATGATAAGGTTTCGTTGTCTTGAGATTGTGGAGATGACCATTATTTCTGTTTTATAGTCGTTAAGTTTCAGCTTGTTAGCAAACATCCAGGATCTTGTGCTGGAGAGGCATGCTTCAAGGTTGGACTTGCACTCTAGCTGACTTTGTTCTGAGGACTTAAAACTGTCAAACAATTGGCTGTCGTCCGCATAGAAATGATGAGGCACATGATAAGCAGACATCAGTTTTCCGAGCGGTTGAGCATACAGGGAGAAAAGAATTGGTCCAAGAACTGATCCCTGGGGAACTCCACAGGTTAGGGTGTGACTGGATGATGAAGATGTTCCGATGTGAATGGACTGGGTTCTGTCTGAAAGGTAGGATCTTAGCCAGTCAAGAACTGTATTAGTCAAACCAAATTCTTTCACCAAACTCTCAAGAAGAATTTCATGGTTAATTGTGTCGAAAGCCACAGATAAATCCAGGAGGACAAGTAAAGCAGATTCATCATGGTCGATTGCAGATCTGACAGATCTCTTAACCATTACATATGAAAGATATGTGGTTAGTCTTACGTGGAACACCAAATTCATTCTTAAAAAATTATGGTTAATTAATACCGAGTGATTAAAAGTTGTCAAAAAGTCGCCTGTTTCACTCTCGCCCGCCAATGAAACCACAGGCAGGTTACGTAACTCTGTCGCCAGAGCACTGCAGTGACGTCATATGAGCAAGGATTTTCAGTTAGTTGTATATAAAGTGTGTAGCAAGCTCGTCATTTTGATGATTTCTCGACATCAACGAAGACATGCCGAATCGTTGTGTTGTCATCAATTGCTCCTAGGGGTCGGGTGATGGTGTCACTATGCACAGATTTCCACAGGCCCCCGCAGTTCGTGCTAAATGGGTTATGTTTGTGAGTGCGAAGCGTGAGCGTTGTGGAAGCCTGAAACGATATCTTGCTTGTGTTCAGATCGCTTCACGGAAGTTAAAGAATCAAAACTACTTACTAGTTGTAGTAAAATATGTATATGATTGATGACCATAAACATTTTCCAAGACACAACTTGTAACATAACGATTTCTTCCTCGGAAGCGAGGTTGTGGTCGAAGTGACAATAATATTTTAAGTAGTATTATTATATTGACACCCACCTCGCTTCCACGAGAGAAATTGTATTAGTTTATAAGCTATGTCATGCAAAATCCTTTTGGCCATCAATCAAATACATATTTTACTACCAATAGAACGTAGTTTTGATTTTGTAACTCGGTGAAAACAAACCTAAATAGCATTCATCCTCTGACTGGAGGATGTTCCCGAGAGGGTGCCGCCATTTTTGAAAATCGTGAAGTCACGGGCTAAAGTCTGTTAGAATTAATGAGATTATGGTTTGTTTTCATCAAGTTAGAAAATCAAAACTGCTTTCTACTCGTAGCTAAATATGTATTGGAATCATGACCAAAAGGATTTTGCATGGCACAACATGTAACAAAACGGTTTCTTCCACGGAAGCGAGGTAGGGGTCAAAGTGACAATACTGCGATAAATTCTTGCTACATTCACGTTGTTAACGTCCACTCACCAGTATGTAGATACTAGTCAATGTACGTCTTTATATTTGGTCTTATAATCCTAATTAGTGTATTATCATACTTGTATGCATTTTGAAACTTAATAAAATGCAGGCGATCTGCTGATACTTATAGTGAATTTATAACAGGACTGCACATAATATCTAGACATTTTATAGTTTGCCAGTGTGAATCATAATTCGCACACATGCCCTAGAGGAATGTATCCATCAATACCCACAAAAACGAGTGATATGCCATTCATCTGCAGCTGTTCCAAGTGATGTGTCTTTTAACAGTCTAATATACGAAAAAGTGATATATCGTTTCAGGTATTTCACATTGGTGTTCAGTCTCATTGGTCACCCAAGATAGCACACCTGGCAACTAATTGCATAATGCCTGCCATTCTTTAAAAAAAAGTAATTTAGTTAGCCAATAATGAGCAATCAATCAATGTACTGGCGGTTAATCCTTTGAAAGAAGGACGTTGTTTTTACACAGACACAGACACGACAGAGTGTATTCAGTATAGATTAGTAAATCTACATACATAAACACTACCTTTTCGACAAATCCACTGTGTAAGATAAAAGTAATTAATCAATCAGCGTGTTATCGGTTAATCCTTTGATCGATGTTTATAATGTTGAGTATTTACTCCAGACACAAGAAATGCCAAATGGGAACCTTTGTCGGGTAATCTAAGTGGTGTTACCACTAATTATACCTGTTATAAATTCATTAACTGACCATCAAGTGAATGATCACAAGTAACATGTGTAGGTTTATACCACCTAACACGGGTTACAACAAGGGAGTATTAATTGCTGTATTGCATGCAATTTTAATATCATGTGAAAACTGACACTGTTTTGAGAATACGAACAGAACTTCATTGTTGCATAAGAAATACATATAAGCATTTGCTGTGTGCTAATACTGTATGTACCAGTTTACCTAAGTAAATTTTCAGATTCTTCTAGCAATGGCAAAGTAGGGTTGTTTAGTTTACAGATTCAAATACATCAAATGTCAATTTTTAATATCATACGTAATAGACGTCAAATTTTTACATGACATGATTAAATATCGAGGTAAAAAAACACAGAATGGGATCAATTTGGATCAGTCATTATACCGTCCAGGCATTAGAAAGCCTGAAAAAGCCCACACTGCTTTGATACTTTATTGAAAACATATAGCTTTCATTTTTCACAACAGTTGTCACGATTTCAGGTTTATACAAACCTGTAAACAAGATAATTTACCCCCTGAAATGTACATGAATTCTGCATCGGCCCTCATATCTATTCCTCATATGACGTCACAGAGACGTGCCGCTCCGATTGGTTGAAATTTGGTTCGTGGTGAGAATTGTGCACTGTTGTCAAAAAGGTCGATTTAAGTCAATTAAAGATCGAAATGAGTAGTTTTAATGGCGGGGTTTCATATATAACGATGCCAATTAGTGATTTATGTATTTGTACCCCCCTAGAGTATATGTGATCTTTAAATAAAAAGTACACAGGAGGACTCCATGGCTGTCATGAGAACACCTTGTTATTACCATCAACAGGCTACAACATCAATAGATAGATGTATTCTTTGATTGAATCCAACAGGTTTGAGAAACACGTCACCTCATGTCCCTTAATTGGTCTCCCATCAGTCATATGATAGGACTCAGCTACGAAGGTTACTTTTATGTTTTCCAGTGAAGCCTTCCAGTGTAGATGCCTGAGGCTGGTTTATGTGATTAGCCCATATTCCATTCAAAGTTTCCTCACAGTAAAAGGGTATCAACACCAGATGGTAATGCATAAGGTCTGGCTTGGGAGAAACATCTTTTTTTACTTGACAAGGGGTGGTTATTTATTAATGGAAGATATTTTGGTAGTAGCCTGTCCATTTAATTTCCTTATTAAATCAATAGTAGGTGCTACAAGGTTCTAGATCTTATTGGTGAAAAGAAAGGATCAGACGTTTCTCGTGGGCTGATGGAAGAACTATGCACAAGCAAGTGTAACTGAGGCATGTCATCAAATCAGGTTAAACAGCCTACCATCTTGAAGAAACTAACATCACACGTTGTGGAGGCTGTTGGTGTGTTGTGGAGTGTAGTGGAGGGCATTAGAGTTGTGGACAATGGTGGAGGGTGTTGGTGTGTTGTGGAGTGTAGTGGAGGGCATTAGAGTTGTGGAAATGGTGGAGGGTGTTGTTGTGTTGTGGAGTGTAGTGGAGGGCATTAGAGTTGTGGACAATGGTGGAGGGTGTCAGTGTGTTGTGGAGTGTAGTGGAGGGCCTTAGAGTTGCAGAAAATGGTGGAGGGTGTTGGTGTGTTGTGGAGTGTAGTGGAGGGCATTAGAGTTGTAGAAAATGGTGGAGGGTGTTGGTGTGTTGTGGAGTGTAGTGGAGGGCATTAGAGTTGTGGACAATGGTGGAGGGTGTTGGTGTGTTGTGGAGTGTAGTGGAGGGCATTAGAGTTGTGGACAATGGTGGAGGGTGTTGGTGTGTTGTGGAGTGTAGTGGAGGGCATTAGAGTTGTAGAAATGGTGGAGGTGTGTTGTGGTGGAGGTGTTGGTGTGTTGTGGAGTGTAGTGGAGGGCATTAGAGTTGTAGAAAATGGTGGAGGGTGTTGGTGTGTTGTGGAGTGTAGTGGAGGGCCTTAGAGTTGTGGAAAATGGTGGAGGGTGTTGGTGTGTTGTGGAGTGTAGTGGAGGGCCTTAGAGTTGTAGAAAATGGTGGAGGGTGTTGGTGTGTTGTGGAGTGTAGTGGAGGGCCTTAGAGTTGTAGAAAATGGTGGAGGGTGTTGGTGTGTTGTGGAGTGTAGTGGAGGCATTAGAGTTGTAGAAAATGGTGAGAGGTGTGTTGGTGTGTTGTGGAGTGTAGTGGAGGGCACTGAGTTGGTGTGTTGTGGAGCATTAGAGTTGTAGAAAATGGTGGAGGGTGTTGGTGTGTTGTGGAGTGTAGTGGAGGGCATTAGAGTTGTGGAAAATGGTGGAGAGTGTTGGTGTGTTGTGGAGTGTAGTGGAGGGCATTAGAGTTGTAGAAAATGGTAGAGGGTGTCGGTGTGTTGTGGAGCATAGTGGAGGACATTAGAGTTGTGGCAAATGGTAGAGGGTGTTGGTGTGTTGTGGAGTGTAGTGGAGGGCATTAGAGTTGTAGAAAATGGTGGAGAGTGTTGGTGTGTTGTGGAGTGTAGTGGAGGGCATTAGAGTTGTAGAAAATGGTAGAGGGTGTTGGTGTGTTGTGGAGTGTAGTGGAGGGCATTAGAGTTGTGGAAAATGGTGGAGAGTGTTGGTGTGTTGTGGAGTGTAGTGGAGGACATTAGAGTTGTGGAAAATGGTGGAGAGTGTTGGTGTGTTGTGGAGTGTAGTGGAGGACATTAGAGTTGTGGAAAATGGTGGAGGGTGTCAGTGTGTTGTGGAGTGTAGTGGAGGACATTAGAGTTGTGGAAAATGGTGGAGTGTGTTGAGGGTTTTGAGGGATGGGAGAGGGTGGTGCCAGAAAACTATGTGTTTGTGGGAGGTGGAGAATGCATTATCTATTGAGACTTCTGTCATATGTTAGTGTGTGTTTTCAGATGAACAAGTGACTTGCCTTGGTGTGTGTCTGGGCCTCCATGACACGTCTACCATTTTGTGAACAGCTCGCATCAGTAAGTGTTAAATGAATCACTATAGTACAAATATATGCTCATGATGTAGCCAGATTTGTTCCATTTCATTTTGGTGAAGTTTTCTTGTGAATATGGATGGGGTTTTGCCACTTTTACTTACTTGAGCTACCACAAATCATGTGAAGGAAAACAGGGAACCAAGTAACCATGTACCCTTGTTTCATAACTCAGTATGGTAGAAAAGGTCAACCTTTTTCATTGTCATCAAGGACTTTACTGAAGCTCAATAGTGAATTTAAAAACTAAGAAGTAGCTATTCCTAACATAAAATTGATAAACTTAACAATGGGTTGATAACTTTGTGATAAATTGTACTTGAACAAAATAATAAAAATAAACCCAAACAATCATGTGACAAAACAATAAATTAACGAAAGAGAACGGCCCCTCATCCCCTGAAACTGGTTCCACTGGGTACAAGGCATACATGAGGTGAACATGATGAGAGCAAGGGTCACTAATACGACTAGCTGTGACTCCCTACTATAGCTGTACAACAATTCAAAATGATAATTCTTGACAAAAGTACAAGATCTGTATCAAACCTTGCACTGCACCTTTCCTAGAAACAAAGAAGCCATTACCAAAATCTGGGAACACTCCATTAAATAATTGTACAGCTACTGGTTGAACAAGTTTGATGTGGAACTTTTTCCCAGAGTTCAAAAGATGTAATTTTTGAAAATGTTCAATAAATATAAAAACATAACTTTGCATTGCATCTCTCCTATAGATATGTATGGCGATCCCAAATTTGAAATAAATCCACTGAATAGGTTGAACAATACTTCCATATGGAACATTTGTTTAGTTCAAAATATGTAAATTGACACAACTCTTTAGAAAATTTGAAAATCGGAACCATGTTTTTACTTGAAAAGACTTATCTTAAATTGATGTAAATCTTGAAAAAAACAAAATAGCATAATCGAAATTTGCAATGCGACCCTCCTTTTGACAAATTCTAAAACATTCCAACCAATAGTTTTCATGTTATTGGTTGAACAAACTTTTCAAAGTTCAAATTTTAAATTGCTATAATTCTACAAAATAAAAATTACATAAACTATTATTATCAAAATTTGCACTGCACCTCTCTTTCTGACAAAGACAAAAACAAATTTGAAAACAATCCATCCAACAGTATTCAGGTTATGGGTTGAACAAAAATTTCTTCAGACATATTTAGGTCAGTGGTATAAAAAGTGCTACTTAGCCATGTGGGCCATGTGACTTTCTTGGAAGAATAATCACAGATTACTTGAAGAACCAGGAGTTTTTTCCAATGCTGAGTTTTTTCATCAGCTGACGACTCTCATACATGGCTTGCAGACACAAAGAGGATAAGTTCCACATGACATTATAGATTTCAGATTCTCTCAGTTAGTTTTACATATCATTGCACAAAATATATGGCTCAGTGTAACTGATAATAGTGATAATAGTTCTTTTCACACATCTTCAAATGTCAATAACATTATGGATCTTCAAAATTTGGTCCTGAAGCCTCTTCTTTGAATAATATTTGTGTGTACATTAACAGAAAGATTGTTTTAATGTTTTACAAAACTATGTTTATCATTCTTTAGTGAGTAAAGGCACTACAATGAAGATCAGATCATTATTTTTTGAAAATGTTTTCTATTATAGAAAATAAATCATTTCTTTTACTATCAAACGAAAAACTTGCCAATGTAATGTCTACTTTGATCAACAACAGATTCATCAACAACTAAGTTCCACCTCCAGTTGTTTCCAGGCAGCAAACTAACAACATTCACACTTAAGTCAAAAACTCCTTTCAATGGAGTTTACAAACAATGGATTGAGTTTTACTGGTTTCAGTAATGGAGCGGCAGCTGGGACAACAATTGTTTATCAATTTGACGCAGATGGGATAAAAAATTGTAGGTATATTTGTTTGCAGCAGCTTGGATAAATATTGTAGGCATATTTGTTTGCAGCAGCTTGGATAAATATTGTAGGCATATTTGTTTGCAGAAACTCTGACAAAAAATGCTTGTTTGCAGCAACCGTTTAGGAATAAGAATAAGAATTGTTTGTCTGTCCACAGGGACAACAATTATTTATTTGTTCTTTTGTTTGCAACTGGAACAACAATTGCTGGTTTGTTGGTTTGCAGCAGGTGAAGTGATGGGTTTTTAGTAGCAGCTGGGACAATTGTCTGTTTGTTGCAGCAGGAACAATAATTGGTTGGTTGTTTAAAACTTGAGGCAGAACCAACAACTGTTTGTAGCAGCTGGAGTGATGTTTGTTTGTGGCACCAATGGGCTTCAAGAAAGATGACTTACTATTCCAGCAATATCATACAAAGAATCTCAAGAATAGGTTTCAAGCATTGCCCATATGATGTGGAAAAGATTGTGATAGAATTTCACCTAATTGGCATGTCCTGCAGAAAACATTGGATGATAAGATGAAAATATTTTTATTAAAAAAATGAAAATTCTAAAACAAGATCCATGGAAACTGACCTGTGACATGAAGACCATCGGATCTCTGACACCACACATCTCTCTTCCCGTACCGATTCCATTCTGTGTGGAACCAGTAGAAGGAGTAGCATCTCTGGGCATGGCAAGGCTCTTCCTCCCATACCAACTCACTGCAGGGCACATTGTCTTGTCGAGGGTGGGCCAGGATAGCCGAGATCGAACCTTAACCCCAATATTCTGGGAGGAATCTAGGACAAAAAGTTGTCTTACAGTTTAAACATAACAACTCATTCAGACAGTCTGGGTGCATGGTACTTTTTAATTTACTGATTTCAAAAATTTCTGACTTGAACTACCAAGGCCCACATACACAAAGTTATCTTAGTATTGTAAGTGTCCATATCTAAGTATTTATGATGGTTGTTGAGCTTAGATGACTTTGTTGGGCCAGAAATTGATGTGTGTATTTATAATTGTCTGACTCCTTGTGATCCAATGAATGTGTAGTGTTTATAATAAAGCCAAAATGTTTGGGTCCTGATGGTCAGAAGAATGTGTAGTGTTTATAATAAGGCCAAAACGTTTGGGTCCTGATGGTCCAATGAATGTGTAGTGTTTATAATAAAGCCAAAACGTTTGGGTCCTGATGGTCCAATGAATGTGTAGTGTTTATAATAAAGCCAAAATGTTTATCCTGAAATGAAAGCCAAAAAGCCAAAATGTTTGGGTCCTGATGGTCCAATGAATGTGTAGTGTTTATAATAAAGCCAAAATGTTTGGGTCCTGATGGTCAGAAGAATGTGTAGTGTTTATAATAAGGCCAAAATGTTTGGGTCCTGATGGTCCAATGAATGTGTAGTGTTTATAATGAAGTACATATTGACTTCCAAACAGCAAAGGAAGATAATATTACACATGGGTGATTATGTGACTACCCTGCAGTGAATAGAACATCTACACAAAGTAGTATGTTATTATATTTGCCACATAAACAGAATTTGATTGTAGCAAACAAATAACATCAGCAACACAAATTGCAGGGTGTTAATTGTGACAGTTTGATTTCCTTATCTAAAGCCCCGTAAATATATAAAGAACTCTGAAGACTGACCCTGCATCTCTAATCCTAACCTTATCCTCATGACTGTCACTGTTAGAGTGAACCATGAGGACAACCCAGTAACCATTATCTGATATAGGCCACATGCTGCTGGCGACCAGTCTTCATATATAAGCAGCTGCAAGCTTCAAAAGAAAGTATTTTGTAGTATTTTTGTCACCATGTCTCCCCATGGCAAGGACTTCAACTCAACACCAACCAACCAATTGCTCCTTGAGGGACACTATGCTGTGTAGGTGACAAATTAAGACAGCTTTAACCTAGAGCTATAGCACTCAGAGGAAGAAGAAGTCAGAAACTCGATCATCAGGTCATTAAAAGTAGGAAAGTTTCATATTTCAAAATCCTTCAGGTCAAACAAATTTTATTTCCTGTTTTTCAAAACTGCAGTGTGGAGGCAATCTGAACATTATGAAAATAAAAAATAGGTTGATTTCTCTTTTAAAAAAGTATTTCTTATTTTTATGACAGTCTTTCAGCAAATTTAGGTTCAGTGAAACAACTCAACAAATGTGGCATCTCATAGAAGTGTTATAAGGTTTGATGAAGTTTCTGAGACACTGGGACCACCAGTCTCAGTACGGAACTGAATTACAGACATCGTGGGACCATATGAAACAAAACTGAGACGGTTCTTGTGAGATTATCACCACATGAGTCTCCCTCTAGTAGCAGGAAATAATATCACACGAGCTGATGGTTTGTCCCTTTAAGAGTGTGAGAGTACAAGACTGTACGCACCATGACTGAAATCTTGGCAGCTGATATGGCACTCGCTCCACTGGGACCATTTGGACATGAGACACTCTCCTGGACACGGCACATGGCATGGCTGAACTGTCTGGAAGATGAACAATGATAATCAGGAGAACTTCAAATCTTCTGTCAGCTAAAACTTTCTTCTGAGTCTGTAACAAAGCCTGCATCATTCAGGCAAATATATTCATCATATTGTCTTGAAGTTGTGGTATAAGTTTGTATCTCACACTGTGACTGTGGTATACGTTTGTATCTCACACAGTGACTGTGGTATAAGTTTGTATCTCACACAGTCACTGTGGTATAAGTTTGTATCTAAAACTGTGACTGTGGTATAAGTTTGTATCTCACACTGTCACTGTAGTGTAAGTTTATATTTCACACTGTCACGGTGGTGTAAGTTTGTATCTCACACTGTGACTGTGGTATAAGTTTGTGTCTCACACTGTGACTGTGGTATAAGTTTGTATCTCACACTGTGACTGTGGTATAAGTTTGTATCTCACACAGTGACTGTGGTATGAGTTTGTATTTCACACTGTCACTGTGGTGTAAGTTTGTGTCTCACACTGTCACTGTGGTATAAGTTTGTATCTCACACTGTCACTGTGGTGTAAGTTTGTATTTCACACTGTCACTGTGGTGTAAGTTTGTATCTCACACTGTCACTGTGGTATAAGTTTGTATCTCACACTGTCACTGTGGTGTAAGTTTGTGTCTCACACTGTCACTGTGGTATAAGTTTGTGTCTCACACTGTCACTGTGGTGTAAGTTTGTATCTCACACTGTCACTGTGGTATAAGTTTGTATCTCACACTGTGACTGTGGTATAAGTTTGTATCTCACACTGTCACTGTGGTATAAGTTTGTGTCTCACACTGTCACTGTGGTGTAAGTTTGTATCTCACACTGTCACTGTGGTGTAAGTTTGTATTTCACACTGTCACGGTGGTGTAAGTTTGTATCTCACACTGTGACTGTGGTATAAGTTTGGATCTCACACTGTGACTGTGGTATAAGTTTGGATCTCACACTGTGACTGTGGTATAAGTTTGTATCTCACACAGTGACTGTGGTATAAGTTTGTATTTCACACTGTCACTGTGGTGTAAGTTTGTATTTCACACTGTCACTGTGGTGTAAGCTTGTGTCTCACACTGTCACTGTGGTATAAGTTTGTATTTCACACTGTCACTGTGGTGTAAGCTTGTGTCTCACACTGTCACTGTGGTATAAGTTTGTATTTCACACTGTCACTGTGGTGTAAGTTTGTATTTCACACTGTCACTGTGGTATAAGTTTGTATTTCACACTGTCACTGTGGTGTAAGTTTGTATTTCACACTGTCACTGAGGTATAAGTTTGTATCTCACACTGTCACTGTGGTGTAAGTTTGTATTTCACACTGTCACTGTGGTGTAAGTTTGTATTTCACACTGTCACTGTGGTATAAGTTTGTGTCTCACACTGTCACTGTGGTATAAGTTTGTATCTCACACTGTCACTGTGGTATAAGTTTGTGTCTCACACTGTCACTGTGGTATAAGTTTGTATCTCACACTGTCACTGTGGTGTAAGTTTGTATCTCACACTGTCACTGTGGTATAAGTTTGTATCTCACACTGTCACTGTGGTATAAGTTTGTGTCTCACACTGTCACTGTGGTGTAAGTTTGTATCTCACACTGTCACTGTGGTGTAAGTTTGTATTTCACACTGTCACTGTGGTATAAGTTCGTATTTCACACTGTCACTGTGGTGTAAGCTTTCATCTCACACTGTCACTGTGGTGTAAGTTTGTATTTCACACTGTCACTGAGGTGTAAGTTTGTATCTCACACTGTCACTGTAGTGTAAGTTAGTATTTCACACTGTCACGGTGGTGTAAGTTTGTATCTCACACTGTGACTGTGGTATAAGTTTGGATCTCACACTGTGACTGTGGTATAAGTTTGTATCTCACACTGTCACTGTGGTATAAGTTTGTGTCTCACACTTTCACTTTGGTGTAAGTTTGTATCTCACACTGTCACTGTGGTATAAGTTTGTATCTCACACTGTCACTGTGGTATAAGTTTGTGTCTCACACTGTCACTGTGGTGTAAGTTTGTATCTCACACTGTCACTGTGGTATAAGTTTGTGTCTCACACTGTCACTGAGGTGTAAGTTTGTATCTGACACTGTAGTGTAAGTTTGTATTTCACTGTGGTGTAAGTTTGTATCTCACACTGTGACTGTGGTATAAGTTTGGATCTCACACTGTGACTGTGGTATAAGTTTGTATCTCACACTGTGACTGTGGTATAAGTTTGTATCTCACACTGTCACTGTGGTATAAGTTTGTATTTCACACTGTCACTGTGGTGTAAGTCTGATTTCACACTGTCACTGAGGTGTAAGTTTGTATTTCACACTTGTAACTGTGGTGTAAGTTTGTATTTCACACTGTCACTGTGGTATAAGTTTGTATCTCACACTGTCACTGTGGTATAAGCTTTCATCTCACACTGTCACTGTGGTATAAGCTTGTATCTTGCACTGTCACTGTGGTATAAGCATGTATCTGCCTGCTAGATATACATGGCTGACTTTTAAAGAACTTTAAAGCTATGCAATATTTCTATTAACTCCCTTGACTGACAAGTTAATTCAACATGAAGTGGCCTGTTTGGCCAATGTACAATGTACATGTGTTTTGTACAAAAATGTTGGTTAAATACACATTTATTCCTGGTAATTATTCACAGTGATTAATACATAGCTACAGTGGAGAAAGCTGCATCAATAATATGTAAGACGGGAACGATTCTCCATCACACAGTGAGTTGGTTGTCACAACTGGCTGTCTCCACACATAGTGCACATTTAAAGAAGATCATGTGTTTAATGAGAAAAATCCAAGAAACCTGAAGCTATGCAGTATGCCTCAACTTGCTGCCATTTCTCAATTGATCATTTATAATTTGTCAACCTTAACCTTGGCTTCAAGTGTATATTAACAGCTTTTGAGAAATATGCCCAGAGGGAGAAGAAAGCTTTACATTATTTGTTTGACAGCATTCACACCTGTAATTAGGTATACAGGTAAAATAAATGTGAATGTGGAAACAGTCTAATTCATGTCAGAATGAAAAACTGACTCTTTCGTTATGATGCATCCCTGGTGTCATCAATGATTTTCAGGATTCCATTCAATTCATATCACTTTACCACTATTTAAGCCTAGAGGAATCTGTTTCAGTAGATAAACTGGGATGGTTATTCTCTGGTATATGTACTTCATGTCTAAAATGTTTGTTAAGGGCAGGGAGGCTTTAAACATTATTATTTGGATGGAGGGCTTACAGTATCCATATTGTCATGCGTTTGAAGAACAAACAAATTGGAAAACATATTGGAGATTCAACAGTCGATTTTTATTGCTAAAGTTTATTGTTTGAACTGTTTGAAAAATATTTGATCAATATCATGTCAGAAAAAAAGAAATAACATGGCTTTTTATGCTCTAAGTTTTTATACATGTCGTCCCAATTTATTATAAAAGCCATCATTTCCCATCAGTGCGTTCAACGTAAAAGTATAAAATCATGGTAATTAAGCCTGCAAAGAGAGCTTCTAGTGCCCCAGGTGAAGTGTTATAGATGGCTTGACTAACCTCACATGACTAACCTCAAGGTTTTGTTCGGTAGTTCTCACTGATAAAACAGTACCTACAGTACCTATTTAGAAAAAAGGTAACATTTACAGGATCGTATTCTGAATGTGTAATGGAATGTTACAGTGACAAAACATTATGCATTTAAACAGTTCATTTATTATACAAGTTATTTTTAATTTAAAAGACAAACTATAAACAATGACCATCTCATACTACAGCAATGACACAGGACAGACTTTGCATGCTGGTCACCAGTCTACAACCACCTGACATGCCTCAGTGGACACAGCTTCAAAACCTTTCCATCTTCACAGGAAATACCTGCTGCAGCAACAAATAACCTTAAGTCAAGTTGTGTTAGAGTGTTAACTGTAGAATTTTGTCAAAGAAGGTCCACAAAATAGGAGAGACAAGAGGTACTACCTTTTCCGGTTTTCATTTTTCTGCTAATGGTTTAAAATCTAACCACCCAACTTTCTGTGCAATGCTGAAAGCTAAACACATCAGTATGCTGGAGAAAAAAGCAAGTCTCTGGGGTGTATTGAAGTGTTATATCAGTATGGTATAATGCCCTCTACTGGCCAACCCCTGTCTATCAAGTCACATCAGCCAAACACATCAGTATGCTGGAGAAATAAAGCAAGTCTCTGGGGAGTATTGAAGTGTTATAACAGTATGGTATAACGCCCTCTACTGGCCAACTCCTGTCTATTAAGCCACATCAGCAAGTGAAAACATCAATAATTTATGGTTATCTAAAAAAACAAATTAATAAACAGATCCAGGCTGAAACACATTGGGCACAATCCCACATTTGTAATAAAAAATGTTTGTCGTCTCTTTTTTTCTCTACAATATCTGTCACACAGCACGATACCGAACTGGTGCCATTAGTACAAATATCTTTCAGGAAGTAATTTTATAAAAACATACTTTTGAGTTACAAGTATTTTATTCATGCATTCACACACACATGTATCATAAATGGAAATTTACAGGGCTTACTTTCAGTGTAAATGACTTTTACACAAGTACTATTATCCTAAAACTAGTTTTATCCATTTGCTGCTGACTTCTGACATAACAATCTAAACTTAAAATGGTGACAAAGAAACCCTGCAATGATGAAATATCTCTTTCCACCTTGTACACACACACGTGAAATGTCCAACAATACACTCTTATGTTCATGGAATAGAAAAATTGTAGCTGTTCTTACAAGTAATGTCCATTTTTTAAATATAAGATATCAGTCAAATTACGGATTTTTTTCATACGGATTCCTTTTGTTATAAAGAATTGTGATCATGTGACTTTTCTATAAGGCTTCAAGATTTGTCTGAACAGATTCCCCATCGAAGCACTATTATTAGAATGTTTTGATGGCTGATAAAAGGATTTTCATCAAAAGAGAGCCAAAAAACCCTAGATTATTTCATTAAAATTGATTTTTCAACAAGATGTATGCCTGAAATGCATGCTTATGATCATTACTCAGAAATATCTTTTTATTCACTTTCCATTTTTTCTGACATATTTATGATTCATGTTCCTGAGGCCAAAAGCAGGGCTACTGACTGCTGACATGCTGACCAACCCAATGAGACACAAATTCTCCCAAATCCAAGAGATTTTGAGATTTTATATGAAAAGATATTCTGATCTTGAAGCTTATTCAGAAAAATTCTCATAAACTAGGTAATAGCTGTGAATGTTTTGCAAGTCATGAAAGCAGAAAAGCCTGGTTTTTGAGGGTTTACACAGGTGATAGGCCTCCAGCAATGCAATTCCCTGGACTGACTCAGGGACTCCTCTATGGATGGGGGATTATCTTGGAATAATTGTGCAGAGAGAATATTCAAGGACTGTGTCCTTGTCTGATGTGATGAATACGTCAGTGTGTCATAGATAACGAACAGTATTAGGACAATTTGTGTGACCTTATCTGTCTCGTAGGAAGGTAGCAGAGGAACTGAGGGCAATCTCTGTATGTGCATTAGAACATGATCTCCCATAAGAAGGGATGTTAGCAAGTTGATATCCTGCTAACACTTTATGTCTCTAAGTTATTAGAAGGAGAAGGAACCATATTTTTTCTAGAAACACCAGCATAAAGAATGACTGTCAATATCATATATTCATCCTGAAAAGTGCCTGAGCTGCTGCCATTGTGTGGCCTCGTTTATCAACAGAACAAACTAGCTACAGTCATGGAGATACCTACATGGCATCTGTCAGATACCATATGTCTTGTGAGTTGTTTCACAAGGTCGATATTGAGTGGTAATGGTATCAGGATTGCAGTGATTTGTTTCTTACATGTCAGAAAATCCCATCATTTGACCACTTCATCAATGAATAGTTTCCTATTCTCATGATCACAAAATGCACTGGTCATGAGTGACATCATCCAGCTCAAAGACTACTGCACACCTAGTGTGAGCCACCACAAAACAGGTCAATCTGTACATTATCAAGGGATGAGAATTATGCAAACTAGGTGTGTAAGAAATAACCAAACATTCACACTTCCTGTGACTCAATACCACTTACACACAATGTGTACGTATGGCTGGATCACACTACACTATCTCCTACTTCACATTTTTCAAAGTTTTGAAAGAAAATTCAATAATCAATTTTACTGTGGCCTGAGGGCACAAATTAAGGTCAAATAAAACAAGAGTCATCAGAAGATGACATATCCCCCCGGCCCCCACATCTTTGAAAGAACAAATCATCTGACAGTTACTTAAAGTCCAGCTTGATATTAGACTAAGTGCAAGTCGTTTCCATGGAAATCATGAAAAAAATAAATGACAAAAATCTGCAAATAGCAAAAGGCACCACTTCAAGATCTGCCTCACATATCTGCCAAGTTTTACTGAAAGATATTAAGAAGTTTTTGAGTTGTGCTCCGGAAACGAAACCCACCCCACCCTTTTGGGACTAAGTCCGAATCGTTTCCATGAAAACCAGGAAAAATAAAAATGCCAAAAAACTGCAAGTAGCACAACTTAAGGTTCTGTTGATATATCTACCAGGTTTTGTTGAAAAATATTGAACGGTTCTTGAGTTATGCTCCGGAAACGAAGCCCACCCTCCCTTTTGGGATTAAGTCCGAATCATTTCCATGAAAATCGGGAAAAATTAATATGCCAAAATTCGGCCAAATAGCAAAAGGCACCACTTTGGCATCTGCCTCACATATCTGCCAAGTTTTGCTGAAAGATATTAAGAAGTTTTCCAGTTGTGCTCTGGGAACAAAACACTTCCCTCCTTTTGGGACTTAGTCCGAATCGTTTCCATGGAAACCGGGAAAAATAAAAATGCCAAAAATATGCAAACACCAAAAGGCACCACTTAAGGTTCTGTTTGATATATCTACCAAGTTTTGTTGAAAAATATTGAACGGTCCTTGAGTTATGCTCCGGAAACGAAGCCCACCCCTCACTTTTGGGACTAAGTCCGAATCATTTTCATGGAAACCGGGAAAAATAAAAATGCCAAAAATCTGCAAATAGCAAAAGGCACAACTTAAGGTTCTGTTTGATATATCTACCAAGTTTTGTTGAAAAATATTTAACTGTTCTTGAGTTATGCTCCGGAAACGAAGCCCACCCCTCTTTAAGACTAAGTCCAAAACGTTTCCATGGAAACCGAGAAAAAAAAAATGACAATAATCTGTAAATAGCAAAAGGCACCACCTTAGGTTATGTTTGACATATCTACCAATTTGAGTTATGCTCCGGAAACCAAATGATTACGGACGGACGGACGGACGGACGGACGGACGGACGGACGTGGCGACGACTATATCCCCCCGCATTACAAGCCGGGCGGATAAAAATGAGAAAAAAATGAAACAGTTTTTGAAATATTTAAGTATATGGCACCACCAAGTTTGTGATTCATCATGTTCAATTTGACTTGTATGTATTTTCTTCACAAAGAATAACTGGTGCTTATGTATGGGTGTGTATGCAGTCCAACAACACAAGGTAGGGAATACGCAATTTTATCACCCAAATAATGATAACAACTAGCAGATTGTTAAAAGATGTTTCTCTCGTCTGGAGGACACCTTCAGCATGAGACAGGCTGCTGTGGGAAGATGCCCGATGCATTCCCAGAGTCACAAATATGACTTTGTAGTCATCACAGACTGCTCTACTGTATAATTAGAATGGTCTACATCTAATACAACAGTGGATGAGTGGGTTTGGAAACCCTTAATGCTACACTGAATAGTGAAGGACATGACCCTGACAGATCATAGGATCAAAATAAGGTAAATCTGTGTTTTGATCCCTGGCATTGTAAAGGGTGGCAACTCTGATAGTGTCCTAAAACAAACACTCGTCACCTTGTGCAACCAATGAAGTTAAAATCTCTCATGATATTTTATGAACTGATCACTGAAAATCAGTGATGACACCATGTTTTTGTTTGAAGGGTGAGTATGTCCTGTCCGACCACTAGCACCTGTCTATTACAGGATTTGCCTTAACAACTAAAAGTTGACTGGGTCCAAACTGTAGATACACATAACTTGAACTATGTTGAACTTATGTCCAGGTCTTTGTTTGTGTTTATCAAATCCTACCTTCATAACCAGTTTGGCCACATCGACTGGGCACTTGTTGGTTTCAACTGCCACCCCGTCTTCCCCAACACAGGAAACATTACGTCTCTGTATGCTCTCTCCACACACTCCAGTCTCTGCCTCACATTCTGACCAGTCAGAGACCACCCAGCGGTAGCAGCCTTTCTTGAAGCAAGGTTTGGACTGGCGCAGCTCTCTCTCTGGAGGACATCTTCGACCATTACCAAGAGGGTTCTCAATCACTGTCCTGTTCCTCTGTGTAACACCTGGAAGAAAGAGTGAGTGAGTGAGTGAGTGAGTGAGTCAGTCAGTCAGTCAGTCAAGCAGTCAAGCAGTCAAGCAGTCGGTCAGTCAGTCACTCACTCACAATAGTGAGTGAGTGAGTGAATCGGTCGGTCGGTTGGTCGGTCGGTCGGTCAGGCCCATCCTTGTTGGGGGCCACTGATAATAAACTGTAAGAATAATGAAATAAAAGCAACAAGCATCTTTGCATATTCAAGAACCAAAGTCCATTGTACAATTCCAACTACACCACCCGCATGTGTTTATGAATCACTTTCACACAGAGATAATACTCAGTGTTTGTGAAAAACAAATTGACCTCTATCAAGATTCATTTAATGACTCTCACCCTAGAATCCTCATGTGAGTGTTTTTTCACAGGTATGTGTGCACAAAAATACATAATTAAACACTAGGAATTAGAAGATTTTATTGCAAACAAAATTACTGTTACGTACCAAGACCACATTCTGTTGTGCATGGTGTCCAGTCTGACCAGTCAGAGAGCAGACAGTCGTTATCACATGGTATCTCACACGACACAACCATGGACTCGATCACTTCACCCTGGATCTGGAACAAAGAGAAGTCATTCAAAATTTGGCTCATAAACCTTGCTATCCAACAGTAAGTGAGTGAGTGAGTTAGTGAATTAATCTCATCGGCATTAGTTCAGCCATGTAGCAATAGGACTAAGTTTACACCTATACCCAAGTCCATTATACAGTTGATTTTATACTTAAAAGCAACTTTTATGAACACATGATACTAAGCACAGTGGAATCAAACAGGCAGATTAACACTTCATATTCCATGAATATATTGTACAGGGACATGGATGAATGCACTCTCAAGTTCATAATTTCTTCCACATTCACATTCATAATTTCTCTTTACTTCAAATTCTGTCTGTACTGGGACACAATGGTATCACAAGTTCTCTCCCCTACCTCCACTGATGTACGTTCCAGTGGATGTTTGTACCACACAACAGATACCACTGTACTGGGACACAATGGTATCACAAGTTCTCTCCCCTACCTCCACTGATGTACGTTCCAGTGGATGTTTGTAACACACAACAGATACCACTGTACACAACAGATACCACTGTACTGGGACACAATGGTATCACAAGTTCTCTCCCCTACCTCCACTGATGTACGTTCCAGTGGATGTTTGTAACACACAACAGATACCACTGTACTGGGACACAATGGTATCACAAGTTCTCTCCCCTACCTCCACTGATGTACGTTCCAGTGGATGTTTGTAACACACAACATGTACCACTGTTCTGGTCAACATGTAGGGTGTCTGATGAAGGGAAATATACCTCCAGACAACCCACATGGGGGGGTACAATGTGTGAGGCCATTTCTGGTGTGCCCCACCATGATATTGCTGGAATAGTACTAAAAGTGGTGTAAAACTCAACTCACTCACTCACTAAACACTGACTAGGTGACTATAGACTAGTACATTTCAATTAAGTCCTTGGTTCATCTATAGAAAGGCATTACAGTAAGTACTTGTCAAAAGGGAAAATAATATGGTTACTAAGGTAACTGACTGAAATAGCTGCACTCACTTTTGTACAGTGGATGTTGTTGACCGTCCGGCCGCTCTCATCTCGACACCATGCGTACCTCTCCTTGTGTCCCACACCACACTCATCATGCCCGCTGTTCACCAAACACGATGTCCACTCAGACAGCTGCCAGGAGTACTCGATACAGTTGTCTCCCCTGACACAGGGTCGCTGTTCCGCCATGTGTGTGCAGTTGTTGTGGGACTTGATAAAGTATGATGCTGGTTTCCGCAGAAGTTTACGAGACCTTCTCTGGATCTGGCGGCCATTACATGGCTGTAACAGACGGCTATACATTACATTATGTTCAATGCTGTTGTAGCATGTATTTCTAGTAATTCTCACTGACAATAATAAATTCAGATTCATATTCTTACTGAACTTGTCTTCACATACACATATCATTTTAAATGATTCCAAATACGACCAAATATCCTATGACCTACACTAGGTGATTCTGAGGGATGTTCTGATGAGTCAATTCTTGATGAATTCTAAACCTGTTAAAGTGTCCTACTGATCCTAGACTGAATATTTGCTACTACCACCAACATCTGCATTTGAGGAGGATCCAATCAGGCTCGCCCCATGAGCTTCCATGTTCACCTCTACGACCTTCTGTCTTGTTGCCACATGACTCCCCCAAGAGTCTCTTTATTGCCACAACAATTGTCTGGCACAGGCCAACCTCAATCCTAACTATAAGGCAATAAAAGCTGGGGATACTGTAGGCCTAAGTTCAGATGAGTAGCTACATTGATGTAATCTAAAATCTTCACAGTGCCTTTATCAACCCCAATCCTAACTACATGGCAACAGAAGTTGGGGCTATTGTAGGCCTATGTTCTGATGTGTTGTTACATTGATGTAATCTAAACTCTTCACAGTGCCCTTACCAACCCCAAACCTATTTATATGGCGATAGAAGCTGGGGCTATTGTAGGCCTATGTTCTGATGTATTGTTACATTGATGTAATCTAAACTCTTCACAGTGCCCTTACCAACCCCAAACCTATTCATATGGCGATAGAAGCTGGGGCTATTGTAGGCCTATGTTCTGATGTATTGTTACATTGATGTAATCTAAACTCTTCACAGTGCCTTTATCAACCCCAATCGTATTCATATGGCAATAGAAGCATTTGTCCTGATGGGTCCTTGATGAAGTGTAATCTCATTACAGTGTCACACTGACCTGGGTGCAGGCTGTCCATGGTGTCCAGTCACTGAACACACAGTCCCCAGGGCAGGGCAGTAGACAAACTTGGTTCTCTTGTGGACTGTCATGCTGATCACACAGACTGTCATCGGGGAACGTTCCAGCCAGTCGTGTCTCTCCGATAGTTTTACACCTGAGAGGACAGATACATTTGGTCATCAACATGGTATGTTTATTTGTATAAAGATATGGTCATGTAGTTTGAGTGAGTGAGTGACTGACTGAGAGTGAGTGAAGAGTTTGAACAGTGCTCCAGTCAAATCACAGCACATCAGCTTAATGTGGCAGAAAAGCCAAAAGCCCTGTGTTTTTTATCAATCTTACCTTCATACCTCGTTTGGCCACATCCCATGAGAACGGGTGTGGTGCTGACAAATGGAGACATATAATGAAGCTCAAATCAGGATTAAAACTCATGATTCAAAGGACCATCTGTACGGAGAATTGTGTAGATGATTGGGCCACCGGGTCCCCGATGGAGGGGAATCAAGGTGAGTAATCTCTGTCATTGATTTTAAATATTTAGAATGCTGAAGTGCAGACTTTACCACTTGGTCAAAACACAAGAGGATTAAGATCAGGGTATATGTAATGTGATCTTGATGGCAAGAACAACAGGAGCATCTCCACACTATAATGCAACGCCCCCACCTCAACACCACAAATACCAATACCAAATTGTCCACATCCACACTCTGTAACTGACCTGACAGATCTCGACTGTGTTCCATGTCCACATCCGGTCCCCGTCATGGGGCGACACGACCCCCACTTAGATGCCTCCCAGACATGGTACTCACAGGGTGACCGACACACTCGACTCTGGGTCTCCTGAATCGGACAGCACAAACATGGAAAATACGTAATTGTCATTAGTTAAATTGAGGTTTAAAAAAATTACAAGTTTTTCTGGTTCAACCAGCATCACCATGGAAGCCAACATTTACAGTAATCTAACTGATTTAGTTCCAAATATAAATTAGGATTAAAATAACTACAGATAACTCCATGGTCTAAAGATAGTGGTAGTTTGATTTCCGAATGTACCATATCAAAAGATGTTAAAAGATAATTTGTATTTTAAAGAATATAACAAAATAAACAATGCCACATGGCTGGAGTATTGCTAAGTGCAACATTAAACAAAACAAACAACAAAATAGAAAATAAAAACTTTGATTGTTTCTGATAAGAAGCATTTGTAATAATACAATCATTGAAATGAATTTCAAAATTATTTACCATGGAATAATTTGACTGACTCCAAAATAAGCATTTATCGGTACTATTTATCGAAAGTGTACAAGCAAATGTCTACGAAGGCATGCATGTCATCTGAGGATCCTGCTAGTGCTTACCTTCCGGGTGCCATCTAGTGAAGGGCACTTCCTGCCCCCATCAGCTGGCTGTGTTGCGATGCTGCGGAATCGTAGCTGCATTCCAGACCCACACTTGACACTGCACTGTGACCACTCGCTCCACTCGGTCATCTCACAGTCCACCGGACAGGGCACGATACACATCTCCTCCTTGTACTCTGAGGGAAACAAGACATCACCTGACTGTTCTCTGTGTTCTAATTCATACCTGTACCTTTAACATTAAACATGTGCCATTAAGGTCATATAGATCTGATACCCAATTCCTTACAAGGTCTGGAGTCACTGATGTTCATACAGATCAAGTACCCAATTCTTGTCAAGATCTAGCATCTGTGATGCTCATATAGATCAGGAACTCAATTCCTGTGCTTCACTTTAGGGCACGACTGTAGTCCTAGAAACTCTCAGTCAAGCTGACAAACATGGTGACCATTGCTGCTCAACTTCACTGGACCGCAAGCAGCAGTGTGGCACAGTATATACAGAGAAAAACATCCCTTACCATTCAATACCAGATAGAGTAAAGTAACATATTATGATGAATACACTTCAAGAAGTACTGAACCAGAGCTGATACTAAATGAGAAATTACTGAAACATTTATGAAAAACAGAGTAATGTCCCTTGTGTACATCTAGATATTCTGAATAGAGTCCTGGACTAAAGAGTGTTCTTTTTTACAATATCTCAAATAATTTGTATTGCCCCCTCCTACCTGAGTTGAAGCATTTATCTGCACTTTCCATATCCCTCCTGTCATTCTGACATGCGTAGGCCTTGAACCTTCTTCCACTTCCACAGTATGCTTGTGTGGGATCACTCCTTGTGGACTCATTGGCATCTCGGTGACGAATAGACTTGAGAGACATCTGTGCAAACCTCTGTTTGACGTCTTCCTTTTCGTCCAGGATACAGTCTGACCACCCACCAATCACCATGGGAAGCAGCTGACTACACTTGCACTTCTCCTGCTCATCAAGCTGGTACTTGTGTCGACAAACAGGATGGAAACGACTTTCACCTGGAAACAGGTATACAGGTAAGTCATTCACATGAACACTGCACTGAAAGACAGGTATATTTCTTAAATGATACATTGCTATGGAGATGTTGGTTTCCAGCTATTTACAACGTCAGCAGTACATTTTGTGCTGGTTATAAATATTAAAAAGACTTCACAAAGAGAAGTTCTTCCCAATGGCTCAGTAGGATATCACAAATATTGTTTTGAGAGTTACGTTACCTAAAAGTTTGCGTGTCCGGAATCTGTAACCATTGCACCCCCCTACACATCTCTCCCATGGTGACCAGTCAGAGATGTGACACTCCTTGGCACATGCCACGTAGCACTTTTCCACGGTCACCGGCATTGCGCCAATTTCCAGCAGGCATGTGTTGATAGGGTGTTTGGTTCCGTTACCATGGTGACACGAAATGTCTAGGAAATAAATGCAGAGACATGAATAGCTTTATATAGTAAGATTGATAGTTATTCTTCACTATCCCCATCCTGTCAGGACTGAGGTTTCACTAGGTGAGGGTTGGTGACCAAATTTGCAATCAGTTGATCCCAATCAGGTTCATCTCTTGCAGAGACATCTTGTCACAAATCACTCTGGGAGTCAGCTAGATGCTAAAATAATTGTTTAAACATGTCCACACATATAAACGTAAACACTGACAAAGCTGAGACCGACTTACTCCGAGCGCGAAGTCCGTTGCCGCAGTAAGGGACGACAGGTGGGAGGATGCAGCTACTCCAGTTAGACTTGTGCCACTCATACTGCTCGCAGATCGGCAGGTGAACACACTGTCGCTCCTCAAACAGACTGTTGGGGCATGGAGTACCACTGCCTTCTGGAAACTGCAAGATGTAGCGCTGACGTTGCTGTGTGGGAAGGATTTGGCGGGCTAGAAACATAAAAATTATACAGGTATATTTTATATGCATATAACTTTCTGTAAATACTGATACCTTGAAATGAATAAAAACAGTCTGGTTTGTCCAGAGATGGAGAAGCATAGGAAACGAATATTTTAGGAGTGCTTCTTTAGGAGTTTAGTAGTGTTACTTTCAGTGTTCAAATTACATTATTACTGACCAAAGTACTTTGTAGATTAACCTGCTTGTTAAGCTTTTAATAGATTTGAAGGACACATCTTAATGGAATTCTTTTCCCCAAAAAGTTATGTCAACCCACAGTTTTACTTTCATTTTATATTTAGACATCCCAGTCAACATTACAATTAACATGATACGATTGGTGTTACATGTAATCTGACCATCAACATGGCACCACCCACATCTGTTAATTTTTAACATGGCCATCAAATAGGTGTGTCCACACCTGTTGCATGTAACCGGACTATCAACATTGCAGTGCCTAAAAAAAGTTCTGTCAACCCACAGTTTTACTTTCATTTTATATTTAGACATCCCAGTCAACATTACAATTAACATGACACGATTGGTGTTACATGTAACCTGACCATCAACATAGCACCACCCACATCTGTTAATTTTTAACATGGCCATCAAATAGGTGTGTCCACACCTGTTGCATGTAACCAGACTATCAACATTGCAGTGCCTACCCCTGATGTTGAGACACTCCACTCCACAGCTGGACCACTCTGCCCACTCGGTGACCAGACAGTCTTTAGGACACTCAACTGTACAAGTCTGGGACTGCTTGGGCTTCACCCGATCCTCACACCTATAAACAAACAATGGAATAACATGTACAACACTTGAACACCACCATACGTAACAACTTACATATTGTAGAACGTAACAACTTACATATTGTAGAACGTAACAACTTACATATTGTAGAACGTAACAACTTACATATTGTAGAACGTAACAACTTACATATTGTAGAAACTTACATATTGTAGAACGTAACAACTTACATATTGTAGAACGTAACAACTTACATATTGTAGAAACTTACATATTGTAGAACGTAACAACTTACATATTGTAGAACGTAACAACTTACATATTGTAGAACGTAACAACTTACATATTGTAGAACGTAACAACTTACATATTGTAGAAACACATAACAATACTGAGTGCCCTGTACTCCTTGGAGACCAAACATGAGTTACTTCTCTGGGAGTGAGTGAGTTTTGGTTTTATGCCACTTTTAGCAATATTCCAGCAATATCACGGCAGGGGACACCAAAAATGGGCTTCACACATTGTACCCATGTGGGGAATCGAACCTGGGTTTCCAGCATGACGAGCAAACACTTTAACCACTAGGCTACCCCACTGCCCCTACTTCTCTGAGACCAAGCACAGGATACTGTATGACATCTAAGCATAGTTTACTGTATGGTACCAAGCACAGGATACTGTATGACATCTAAGCACAGTTTACTGTATGGTACCAAGCACAGGATACTGTATGACATCTAAGCACAGTTTACTGTATGGTACCAAGCACAGGATACTGTATGACATCTAAGCACAGTTTACTGTATGGTACCAAGCACAGGATACTGTATGACATCTAAGCATAGTTTACTGTATGACATCTAAGCATAGTTTACTGTATGGTACCAAGCACAGGATACTGTATGACATCTAAGCACATTTTACTGTATGGTACCAAGCACAGGATACTGTATGACATCTAAGCATAGTTTACTGTATGACATCTAAGCATAGTTTACTGTATGGTACCAAGCACAGGATACTGTATGACATCTAAGCATAGTTTACTGTATGGTACCAAGCACAGGATACTGTATGACATCTAAGCATAGTTTACTGTATGACATCTAAGCATAGTTTACTGTATGGTACCAAGCACAGGATACTGTATGACATCTAAGCATAGTTTACTGTATGGTACCAAGCACAGGATACTGTATGACATCTAAGCACAGTTTACTGTATGGTACCAAGCATGGGTTACAGCTTGTGGACAAACATACGTTACTGCACAGGAACCAATCACACTGACGGAGTTTGGTTTTACACCGCTTTTAGCAATATTCCAGCAACATCACGGCGGGGACACCAGAAATGGGCTTCACGCATTGTACCCATGTGGGGATTTGAACCCAGGTCTTCGGCGTGATGAGCCAACGCTTTAACCACTAGGCTACCTCACGGCCCCTAATAACGCCTTGAACAGGAGGATCCTGGCACTAACAGTAAACAGATCTGCCACATCACAAGTTACCCTATCAACACAACACTGAGTCAGACAATCAGGTGATCTGACTCAAGTTACCCTATCAACACGATTCTGAGTCAGACAATCAGGTGATCTGCCTCAAGTTACCCTATCAACACGATTCTGAGTCAGACAATCAGGTGATCTGCCTCAAGTTACCCTATCAACACAACACTGAGTCAGACAATCAGGTGATCTGACTCAAGTTACCCTATCAACACGATTCTGAGTCAGACAATCAGGTGATCTGCCTCAAGTTACCCTATCAACACAACACTGAGTCAGACAATCAGGTGATCTGACTCAAGTTACCCTATCAACACGATTCTGAGTCAGACAATCAGGTGATCTGCCTCAAGTTACCCTATCAATATGACACTGAGTCAGACAATCAGGTGATCTGCCTCAAGCTACCCTATCAACACGACTCTGAGTCAGACAATCAGGTGATCTGACTCAAGTTACCCTATCAACAGAACCCTGGCACTGACAGTCAACAGATTGTGTCCATTGTGTCCCCCTTACCTTCGCTCCAGCACAGTTTGGCCCAGGTGGTTGTAGCATCGCACATCCCGCTGCTGGATGCCCCGCCCACAGATCTGAGTGGACTTATCCAGCAGACAATTGCCCCATTCTCCATGCTTCCACCGGTACTTGGCACACTCCACCAGGGCGGGGCACGGCTCCTCCTCCTTCAGAAGGGGGGCACAGGGTTGACCATCTGTAACACACACTCAGTGTCATCACCTTGGGATACCCAGGATGTTCTACAGCCATAAGGGTAAAAGATCACCTGAATTAAGATGAGACAATGCACCATATTTGAATTATAAAACTGGATTGATATTGTGTTAGTTATCTTCAGAGACACCATAGCAGGAATTGCTTATATCAAGTTTCAGACACACAGAAAATACTGATTGATAGACAACCTAATGGATGCCTGCCACACTGTGTGTTTTGACAAAACACAAAAATTGCTCAAAATTTCAGAGAAACATGTCAACTCCAACTCATTCAGTTAATACCAACATGACTTAATTATGATTTTAGTACATTAATTTTTCTACCACCATTTTAATTTAATTGATTTTCAGTCAAGTGAGCTAAAATGGTGGCAAAAAGTTAATATATAATTAAATTCATGCTGGTATTTGTTCCCTGAAAGTGTTTGCAATTAGTATGTATCCCATGATAGGTGAATACACACTTCACAAATGTACCGGTAGTTAAAGACTTGCATACTGGTGTAGTTGATTGGTCACGGCTTTAACTTAGCTTCTTGTGAGTTGTTGAACATAATAAGCTCAATGTTCATGCTTCTACATCTGGTCTGGTGGTGTATTAGATCTTGTCCACCCTCCAGTGACACAGACCCTCTTGTCCCAGACTGACGACACTCCCCTACAACCCCCTCTCTCCCACTGAATGCTAGAATGCTTCTCTCCCCTCTCTCCTACCTTTGCCACTGAATGCTTGAATGCTTCTCCCTCTCCCTGCTCTCCCCTCTCTCCCACCTTTGCCACTGAATGCTAGAATGCTTCTCTCCCCTCTCTCCCACCTTTGCCACTGAATGCTTGAATGCTTCTCTCCCCTCTCTCCCACTGAATGCTAGAATGCTTCTCTCCCCTCTCTCCCACTGAATGCTAGAATGCTTCTCTCCCCTCTCTCCCACCTTTGCCACTGAATGCTTGAATGCTTCTCTCCCCTCTCTCCCACTGAATGCTAGAATGCTTCTCTCCCCTCTCTCCCACTGAATGCTAGAATGCTTCTCTCCCCTCTCTCCCACTGAATGCTAGAATGCTTCTCTCCCCTCTCTCCCACTGAATGCTAGAATGCTTCTCTCCCCTCTCTCCTACCTTTGCCACTGAAGGCTAGAATGCTTCTCTCCCTCTCTCCTACCTTTGCCACTGAATGCTAGAATGCTTCTTTCCCCTCTCTCCTACCTTTGCCACTGAAGGCTAGAATGCTTCTCTCCCCTCTCTCCCACTGAATGCTAGAATGCTTCTCTCCCCTCTCTCCTACCTTTGCCACTGAAGGCTAGAATGCTTCTCTCCCTCTCTCCTACCTTTGCCACTGAATGCTAGAATGCTTCTCTCCCCTCTCTCCCACTGAATGCTACTGAATGCTAGAGATGCTTCTCCCTCCCTTTGCCACTGAATGCTAGAATGCTTCTCTCCCCTCTCTCCTACCTTTGCCACTGAATGCTAGAATGCTTCTCTCCCCTCTCTCCTACCTTTGCCACTGAAGGCTAGAATGCTTCTCTCCCCTCTCTCCTACCTTTGCCACTGAAGGCTAGAATGCTTCTCTCCCCTCTCTCCCACTGAATGCTAGAATGCTTCTCTCCCCTCTCTCCTACCTTTGCCACTGAAGGCTAGAATGCTTCTCTCCCCTCTCTCCTACCTTTGCCACTGAAGGCTAGAATGCTTCTCTCCCTTCTTCTGGTGGTTGGGACACTGCCAGTACAAGGTTCGGGGCAGGTGGTCCAGTATCCCCATTCAGACAACACACAGTCATTCCAACATGGCACGTAGCAGTCCTCCCAGTCCTCCGTCCGATGTTCGTGTTCCCAGCACAAGCTCTCAGACACTCTATCCTGGAGGCAACAACAAAAACTTGTAAAATGTTACCTTTCCCTCATAACTGAAGCCCTCCACAAGAAAACACCTCTATAACACAATCCCCCTTCTGTCATATGAACCCATCTCTTAGCCATCATACTGTAGCTCTCTGAACTTGTTTTAAGCTGTAGACTCTGAAAGTTCAAAATTATGTCCAATGGTTCCTTCCCTGCCCATCCAATTCTCCCATCTCTGCCCATCCAATTCTCCCATCTCTGCCCATCCTATTCTCCTATCTCTGCCCATCCAAGTCTCCCATCTCTACCCATCTGAATCTCCTATCTCTTCCCATCCAAGTCTCCCATCTCTGCCCATCCAAGTCTCCCATCTCTGCCCATCCAAGTGTCCCTTTTCTGCCCATCCAAGTCTCCCATCTCTGCCCATCCAAGTCTCCCATCTCTGCCCATCCAAGTCTCCCATCTCTGCCCATCCAAGTCTCCCTGCTTCTGCCCATCTCTGCCCATCCAAGTCTCCCATCTCTGCCCATCCAAGGCTCCCGTTTCTGCCCATCCAAGTCTCCCATCTCTGCCCATCCAAGTCTCCCATCTCTGCCCATCCAATTCTCCCATCTCTGCCCATCCAAGTCTCCCATCTCTGCCCATCCAAGTCTCCCATTTCTATCATCCCATTCTCCCATCTCTGCCCATCCAATTCTCCCATCTCTGCCATCCCATTCGTATCTCTGCCCATCCAGTGTTCCCATCTCTGCCCATCAAGTGCTCCGTATACTCACCCCTCTCCTGTCAATGCAGACACTGTGCCTTGTGCGGTGACCCACCCCACATCCACCCCTCTGGGATGGCTCACAGGCCCCGAGGGTCACATTCCAGTGGAAGCATGCTTTGGGGACACAAGACTGAGTCTCACTCAGATGGGGACATGGGTTACCCCCAGGACCAGGCAGGGTCAGGATTTCTCGGGTCCTGTAACGTTTTCCTGAAATAGATATAGTAGTTTGCATGGATATGTACTGTTAACTCCTAGCTGGACAGTCAGCTATCTAAAGGTATTTCTTTATCATTTGACAACGACCTCTGAAGGTAGATTCTTTAAATACTGGCGCTGTAATACCAATACCGCCATTATCCTGACACATCAGTAACACTTTAGGTTCCAAAGTGGGGTCCATTTGCACAATCTTGTATTGGCACACACATGCCTGAACTCAATTTCATTCATGCACAATACATATCTATCAATGCTAAGGAGCTACAAATGTAAATAACTGAGTTTCTAGACCAACAAAAGAACATCTCTAGCTCTACCTGTAATGTCTGGCAGTGTTCTTTTCTTGCCGTTGTCGTCACAGGACCGATCTTCACACTGGGTCCAGGTGGTCCACTGGGACACTGAGCAGTGCCAGTTGCAGTCCACGTGACATCGCTGTGAGATGAGTGGGCGCTTGGCGATGTCACATCGCACATCCGACACAGGACGCTCCAGACCCTCCTCTGGAACACAACAACAGGAGGAAATATGATCTTCTATAATAGAAACATGATGATTATCCCATCATCAAACACCTAGAATGGGATTGTTACTACTCAAACAGTGGCTTCAACTAAAACTTGGAAGACTGGTGCCAAGGGCCATATCTCTATACAACACAACTTGTTTGGAAAATGACATCCTTGTTTCCATGGGAATTTCTGATAATAAATGGACGGATGACAGGACAGAGGGACAGATGGATGAAATGAAGGAAAGATGGACACAGACCAAACCAATACATATTTCACTTATGACAGCAGGGGCGGAAATAACCCACTGGCCGACGCTCCAGTCCAGTGTTTTTTTCTGTCGGGCTAGCAAATTTGCATGTCACGCTGTACCGGTGTCCAGTTGACTTCCAATGTCAATTATGTTATTTATTTAAAAAATCAACAAGAAAATCAGCCAGTAAAGTGGAAAAATTATCCGGGCAAGTGATTTTACATGTGCCAGTGTACCGTAGTACATTAACAATTTTAAAGTTATTTCCACCCCTGGACAGGAAGAATTTTATTCTTACATACAACCAAACATCAATTTTTTTGTACAACTTATCAGGATCCTATTACAATGCTTATAGAGGAAAGAATGTGAGATTTGAGTTTGCCACTGTTGTCCACCATATGTCAGACATGACACTCAGTTATGCAGTCTTGGGTCAAATACACATCCATGGGTATAGGGCTAATAAATCTGAAAACACAATCAGGCGAATTCTATGATTTGAACCCATGATCACAGCAACTTCTGGTGTCTAAGACAACTGGGCCACCCTGCCCATGTGGAGGAAGGAAGAACTGATACTGACCATCCACCTCCACACAGATGGCCTTCCTGCTCTGTATCCCGATGCCACAGTGAGAGTAGCCAGGGACAGGCTCACATGTGTTCCACCCCGATACGATCCACTTGGCTCTGAAATAGCAGAGATCCAGAATATCATTATTATATTGTCCTTTCAATTAATTTACATTGTTAACTTCATTCTACACTAGAATGAGTGAGTGAGTGAGTTTAGTTTTACGCCACACTCAGCAATATTCCAACTATATGGCAGCGGTCTGGACCAGACACTCCAGTGATCAACAGCATGAGCATTGATCTATGCAATTGGGATGTGATAACATGTACTAAGTCAGCGAGCATGACCATCCGATTCGGTTAGTCGCATGGGTTACTGAAGATCAATTCTAACCCGGATCTTTACAGGTGTTACATGGGTTACTTTACAGACAGTGATATATAGTGTTCCCATGTTCATACCTTCTGCATGGCTTGAGATTGTTCACATCATCTCCGTCCAGCTTGATGACATCATGAAGCTTCTCTGGACATGCACGACCATTTCCAAGAGGAAGCTGTAACACTGAAAGTGTGCGGATCATGTACCCAGAGTTGATGCCGTGTTCTCCGTAGCAGCTGTTGTTGAATGGCTGTATCTGTGACCAGCCTGAGACAACACAGTCTTGTGGAATGATGCACGATTGATGCTGATGAAGAAGGGGCTCGGTCACTTTGTCTGTGCAAAATCTGAAACAGTAGATCAGCGTTGATAATGGAAAACATCGGTGTTGATAAAGGAGTGTCTTGGTGACTTTGTCCGAGCACAATCTGAAACAGTAGATCAGTGTTGATAATGGAGAACATCGGTGTTGAACTCAGTGTCTTGGTGACTTTGTACGAGCACAATCTGTAACAACAGATTTAGTGTACCACATGCCTACCATGATACTGAATTACAGTAAACCATTAACAAGATATTATTTTATAAAGAACACCTAATTACTAAGCTTATAGCAAAGCACTGTTAGTAAAGATGCCACCATTCAGGACAGACATCATCCAGTTAAGGTCCCAAGGCAGAGAACACCTGAATTTTAACAATTTATTAAACATGATCCTGAAACATTGTTGTAGATATTAGACAAACACTCCATGACTAAACATTGGTTTCAACAATGATAAACAACAACTGCATTCTCATCAACATCTTCACTGGTTCTCTGAGACCACATGAACGACAATGGGTCTTATGACGATCAGGCTACCGGACTCATCTCCTCACCACCGACCAACAGTCAGGCTCTCTGAGACCACATGAGCGACAATGGGTCTTATGACCAACAGTCAGGCTCTCTGAGACCACATGAACGACAATGGGTCTCATGATGATCAGGCTATCGGACTCATCTCCTCACCACCGACCAACAGTCAGGCTCTCTGAGACCACATGAACGACAATGGGTCTTATGACGATCAGGCTACCGGACTCATCTCCTCACCACCAACCAACAGTCAGGCTCTCTGAGGCCATCTGAAGGACAATGAGTCTCATGATGATCAGGCTATCGGACTCATCTCCTCACCATCGACCAACAGTCAGGCTCTCTGAGACCACATGAAGGACAATGGGTCTCATGATGATCAGGCTATCGGACTCATCTGCTCACCACCAACCAACAGTCAGGCTCTCTGAGACCACATGAAGGACAATGGGTCTCATGATGATCAGGCTATAGGACTCATCTCCTCACCATCGACCAACAGTCAGGCTCTCTGAGACCACATGAAGGACAATGGGTCTCATGATGATCAGGCTATAGGTCTCAGCTGCTCACCACCGACCAACAGTCAGGTTCTCTGAGACCACATGAAGGACAATGGGTCTCATGATGATCAGGCTATAGGACTCATCTGCTCACCACCAACCAACAGTCAGGTTCTCTGAGACCACATGAAGGACAATGGGTCTCATGATGATCAGGCTATAGGACTCATCTGCTCACCACCAACCAACAGTCAGGTTCTCTGAGACCACATGATGAGCGACAATGGGTCTCATGATGATCAGGCTATAGGACTCATCTGCTCACCACCGACCAACAGTCAGGTTCTCTGAGACCACATGAAGGACAATGGGTCTCATGATGATCAGGCTATAGGACTCATCTCCTCACCACCAACCAACAGTCAGGTTCTCTGAGACCACATGAAGTACAATGGGTCTCATGATGATCAGGCTATAGGACTCATCTGCTCACCACCGACCAACAGTCAGGTTCTCTGAGACCACATGAAGGACAATGGGTCTCATGATGATCAGGCTATAGGACTCATCTGCTCACCACCGACCAACAGTCAGGTTCTCTGAGACCACATGAAGGACAATGGGTCTCATGATGATCAGGCTATAGGACTCATCTCCTCACCACCAACCAACAGTCAGGTTCTCTGAGACCACATGAAGGACAATGGGTCTCATGATGATCAGGCTATAGGACTCATCTGCTCACCACCAACCAACAGTCAGGTTCTCTGAGACCACATGAAGGACAATGGGTCTCATGATGATCAGGCTATAGGACTCATCTCCTCACCACCAACCAACAGTCAGGTTCTCTGAGACCACATGAAGGACAATGGGTCTCATGATGATCAGGCTATAGGACTCATCTCCTCACCACCAACCAACAGTCAGGTTCTCTGAGACCACATGAAGGACAATGGGTCTCATGATGATCAGGCTACCGGACTCATCTCCTCACCACCGACCAACAGTCAGGCTCTCTGAGACCACATGAAGGACAATGGGTCTCATGATGATCAGGCTATAGGACTCATCTGCTCACCACCGACCAACAGTCAGGCTCTCTATGCCATACACATTCCACACATGATGTACCTTGGCATGGAGTTATCTCAAGCATGACATCCTTACCTTGTCAGCTTGTGACAGGATTAACCTCTTAAGTCATGTGGACAAGGAGCCTACTTTCGACCAGAAGGTCCATGGTTTGAATCCCATCACATTATACTTTGATTGATACTTATAAGATTTAAAGTTATTTATCTCTCTGTATGTCAATGTTGATCTTTACAGTGAATCCAGAGTACTGCTGGATGTGTCATCAGGCAACACTTACATACAAACTGTGTGAGTGGTGGTACTCCCAGAGGAGCAGGACACACTTACATGGGGCGTCAACACTGATTGTAAGACTAACGCTTAGTCTCTGAATATATATATTCCCATTTAATAATATAATCCCATTTGATAATATAATCCCATTTGATAATATAATCCCATTTGATAATATAATCCCATTTAAATTGAAAGGATCCCCAGAGAGATGTGAGCCTGAGGAAGTCTAGACTTCCTTCATTTAGGGATTTTTCATTGTAGGTAGCGTTAGGAAGTACAGGAAATAAAATGTGGTTCAGGGACTGGGAGACAGACTACACTGATTGTCAGTAATCAATACATATAATCATCATCACTATTTTTCTGTTTACACCTAGTAGACTCTGATTTGACAGAGAAACAATAATGATTATGGCTCACTGGCAAATTCTTCAACACAGGAGGATGTTCTTTTCCAAGCAATCTCAAGACCTTCACAATTTAGCCTAACCTGACCTGGAGATATTGTCTTTAGTGTCTGGTCGATATTATCATATAAAAATATAATAAAGGTTTAATTCAAAGGTTCAGACAACTAGTTTGCTAAAATTTTAGTCCTGAAATTGTATCATCATAAACAAAAATAATAGCCTTATGATCTTGTTTTACTATGGACTTTGTTCAGCACAATGAATATCCAATCACTGGTGGGGGATGATAAACTGATATTGTCACTGTCACGTATCACCACTCTACACAGCCAATCAATGCAAGGATAATAAATGATGCCACGCTTTGCCTGAAGGAGTTTATGTGATCAAATTTGAAACGGTTTCTTTAAATCAATAGTTTTTCATCAAATATTATTGACATTAAGTAACAGATAGAAATATATAATACACAGAGGATAATTTATGATAGTTGTCAGTTATGCAGGTTCTCTTTTCAAGTGGTTACAATTTATATTTTCAAGTGAGACTCTGTCTATCATCATTCATTGACTTAAATGCAAAATTTATATCATCCTGGATAATATACAATAAATTTGTTAACTGTATCACATACAGTGGTATTCTATTGTTCACCCTAAAATTTTGAGCTAAACAGATTGTGGCCTAAGTGTTATAAATGGCCTAGTGGTATGGTTTCAGCTGATACTCCTCGGAACATACTGTTATCAACAGATGTGCAGGTGTTGCTTCTCACAGAATGAAGAAACCATTTAAACATATGATGAAGAAAGAACTCTTCATACTTTGTAAGCCAGAAGATATCTGCTTGTAACCTCAAACAGAAGTTTATACAAGTGGTTAATTTCATTAGGAAATACTCATACATAATTTTCCAAGAATAAACATCAATGACAGATACATAAACCAGTGCTCGTTATGTTGAATGCATTAAGGATTGTGAAGACAATGTTTCATACAAATCTGAATGCCAATAGCTCAGATAAAGAGAAAGGAGATATATTTCAGGGTCTCTAATCTCCACTTCCTTCATGCTTGCAGGAATGCCCGTTAATATCCGTTCTCGCTTATACACAAAAACAGATTCCAAAATAGAATGACATAATTAGCCTGTCAGGAGTAAAGAGAAAAGTGTACTGCATGTTTGATAGCTGTACATATTAATCAGACCCGAGGCAGCTGGATACCAATTACGTTATATGAATGGCCACTACAGGAAACCCTTTTCTCTTCCTCCGGATCCTCCAGAGAAGGATGTTTCCAAGTTTTATACCACACAAGGCCATATTCCATCCATGTACATATTGGCACAAGATAATCCTGTCATTAGGACTGTTCCAACATTGTTTAAGTGAAGAAAGTATCTCAGTAAGTGGTGTAAACTCTTGGCACTGTCCATCCTGGATGTAAAAAATATGCCAGTAATCACACTAAACACACAAGGCACAATGAGGTGGGGAAAAAGTGTAGTTACCTGAAAAAAATCAAGTTAATTCATAGGCAGGAAACATTTTTTGTAAATTGGCTTACAGGAGCGTGAATGAATGAGATTAGTTTTACGCCGCACTCAGCAATATTCCAGCTATATGGTGGCAGTCTGGAAATATTCGAGTCTGGACCAGGCAATCCAGTGATCATCAGCATGAGCATCAATCTACATAATTGGGATACGATATGTGTCAACCAAGTCAGCGAGCCTGATAACCCAATCCCGTTAGTCGCCTTTTACGACAAGCATGGGTTACTGAAGATCAGTTTTAAGCCGAATCTTCACGGTGGCTTACAGGAGCAATGATGTTTTATAAATGTGATGCTTCATGGTGGTGCATCCAGAGATTTTTGGGAAACACTATACACAGGGATGTATTATTACAGGAAGTGTGATACATCAACTAGAGTAATGATGACGAGATTATCCTTGCTCTGATTACCTATCTCCATGACAAGAGATAAATAACTCAGCAGCAATTTTATACAGGTGTAAAAATGAAATATTTTTAGTTTCAAAATCTCAAAAATACTATATCTCAGTGTTTGCATTGTTATTTTTGTTTGTTCAGTCCATGTTTGCCGCCCAAGCTTCCACTCAGCTTGAACTGTTAGAAGCACTCATAAAAGGTGATAAGCTGGCCCACAAACCAGACATCAGAAACTCAGCATCGATGGCAAGCAAGCACCAGAAATCAACAATGTTTCCTGTCTTCAAAATTATGAATGTTTTCTTAGGTCATTTTCTTATTTCTTACATTAACCATAGATGCATAAAGCTCTATGGCCTTGACAATCCTCCACATTATGAAATGATTGACAATTATTGAAAGTACAATACAAACAACTACATGGAAACAATTGCCAGACTAAGAGACACATTCCACCACTGCCTTATTCCACTGAATATATAGAAACCAACACATATGCTACTGTTGTTGTTAATTTCTGAACTTGTCTTGAGGCCTCATGTGCTTCAAGTACAGAATAATATCTTAAGATGAAATTTCATACAATTTCCTAGCTGACCTTTATAATGTCTCATTTCGGTATTACCCTTACAAAGCAAGACCTCTCTTGTCTGCTTTCTCTGTCATACAGATATGGGCAAAACCTGTAACTAGGGGTTTCTCTCATATAGATCTAAGCAACACGTGTTACCAGGGGTTTCTGTCAGATAGATCTAAGCAAGACATGTTACCAGTGGGTTTTGGAAGACAGATATAAGCAAAACCTGTAACCAGTGGGTTCTAGAAGACAGATCTAAGCAAGACCTGTTACCAAGGGTTCTGGAAGACAGATCTAGGCAAGACATGTAACCAGCGGGTTCTGGAAGACAGATCTAAGCAAGACCTGTTACCAAGGGTTCTGGAAGACAGATCTAGGCAAGACATGTAACCAGCGGGTTTTGGAAGACAGATCTAGGCAAGACATGTTACCAGGGGTTCTGGAAGACAGATCTAAGCAAGACCTGTTACCAGGGGTTCTGGAAGACAGATCTAAGCAAGACCTGTTACCAGGGGTTCTGGAAGACAGATCTAAGCAAGACATGTTACCAGGGGTTCTGGAAGACAGATCTAAGCAAGACATGTTACCAGGGGTTCTGGAAGACAGATCTAAGCAAGACATGTAACCCGCATGTTCTGGAAGACAGATCTAAGCAAGACATGTTACCAGGGGTTCTGGAAGACAGATCTAAGCAAGACATGTTACCAGGGGTTCTGGAAGACAGATATAAGCAAGACATGTAACCAGCATGTTCTAGAAGACAGATATAAGCAAGACATGTAACCAGCATGTTCTGGAAGACAGATCTAAGCAAGACCTGTTACCAGGGGTTCTGGAAGACAGATCTAAGCAAGACATGTTACCAGGGGTTCTGGAAGACAGATCTAAGCAAGACATGTTACCAGGGGTTCTGGAAGACAGATCTAAGCAAGACCTGTTACCAGGGGTTCTGAAAGACAGATCTAAGCAAGACATGTAACCCGCATGTTCTGGAAGACAGATCTAAGCAAGACCTGTTACCAGGGGTTTCTGGCAGATAGGGCTTTTTTGTATCTGTGATCAAAATCAAGTCGATTCTCAACCATCTTGGCATGTTGCTGTGAAGGGTTGTAAGAATCAATGTAGAGACAAACCGTCACGAGAGAGTGTTAATGTGGCACCAAGGACTAAGCCTCACTGAAGAATAGAAACGTCTTGCACTGTCAATGCTTTAGTTCCCA